>NW_004949095.1:13397967-13406765 GCF_000317375.1 Microtus ochrogaster
GAGTGCTGGGATTAAAGGCGTGCACCACCACCGCCCAGCTCTGAGTGACGTTTCTTAAGGAGCTACCACACTATGCACCAAGCATAGGGTCCCCTGTCTCCTTCATCTAGATATCTCCCACAAAGCACAGCATTGAGCTTTACGAATGTCAGGACTGTTCTCTAACACTTACTTGAATCAAGTCTGATTTCCTGTGGTTTGTTTCCTGTCCACAATTTACGGAAAAGAATCTGAAGTTGCCTAAAACATAGTTTAAAGAGGGCTGTGGTCTCCTCCTCCAAATTTCTGGTGTCTGTGAGGGACATGAAATCAGTATTTTGATATGACACACTGACATGGCTGGTTCACCACACTATATCAATAATAACATGTAGATACAAAGTCAATAGTGGTTTTGAGGGGCAAATTTTGTAAAGAGACTTTTTGGAGAATAGAGCTTCGCATTAACAATTCATTGTAGAGTATGGGTCAGCCTTGTTCTCTGCCTGGCACTATTTCTTGGCTACTTTGGTGGGATGGTATTTGAAGAGCTGCTGTGGCTCTTACATGTGACTGACCTCCTTTCTGACTTTCCACATCGGCCCCATCTATTGCCAGTTCCAGCCAAGTTCAAAGCAAAGCACAATCCCACTTGCCTTCCTTCTGTGTATCTGCTTCCCATTCATGCTGCTGTTGTCTTTTTGCTTGCAGCTGTGAAGTGCTCAGAACTGCACATGGACACACCAGTAGTGGCGAACTGTTCCAATCCCTGGGGAACTTTTAGCTATGGATCAACCTGCACCTTCCACTGTCCAGAGGGGCAGTTACTAAATGGCTCTGCAAAGGCGACATGCCGAGAGAATGGTCACTGGTCAGCTGCCATGCCAACATGCCAAGGTACATACTGACCTTGACCTAGAAGACAGAATCCCTGCTTCTTTTCTACGCATTTCTCATGGTGGCTTTTCTTCCCTTCTCTGCCCTCCCCACTTGCTTTATGAATGTTTCACACTGAGCTACAAAGAATCTATTGCTTTATACAGAGCTCCAGGCATGAGGCTAGTGACCATGTGGGTCTAGGCCTTTCCTTGTCATTGTTTAGATGTGTGAAACAAATTTCCCCACTTCTTATAGCCTCTGCTTAACTCACCTTGACACTTCAAATACATTAACCAAGGGTTCTCACATCGAGTCCTTATTTGTTGTGCCAGACTTTGTTTACCATCTGCCTCTAAAATTGCCTCGTCATTTAATTATGCCCCCTCTGTGTGTGTGTGTGTGTGTGTGTGTGTGTGCTCTATCCCAGCCCCTACGTCACCCTTACTTTCCCTTAACAGTTATGGCTAGTTTCTATCACACATCCAAGTCATTGATGGATAAAGAAAACTTGCCCCATCATTGACTGATGCATATGTCCTGATGAATTTGTGTCTACTAATAAGTTCCTTTCAGGGGATCTTTGATCTTTGTCTTGTCCACTTTAAAATCATGATTTTTTTTCAATCAAAAACTTTAAGCCTTGGGATGCAATCAGGCCCTGCTTCTTGTTCCGTTGCAGTGGATTTCTGGCTTCCAGATCTTTCCTCTCAGGTTTTCAGCCTTGGCAGGCCCTTTGAGAATCTTGCTTACAGCCCTGTCTTTGTTCTTGGGATGCCTCGAGGATGACTGGCCTGTGCCCTCTTCCCTCACACCTCATGTGCGTTTATTTTAGCAGGACCACTGACCATCCAGGAGGCACTAACTTACGTGGGTGGGGCAGTGGCGTCTACAACAGGTCTGGCAGTGGGCGGGACACTCCTGGCTCTCCTCAGAAAGCGTCTCAGGAAAAAAGGTAAATACGAAGGAACCTTCCTTTTTTTCTGTTCACGATTTTGGAGTGAAGGGATAAAGTCAGTAGTTGCTGTTTAGAAACAGCCTGAAAAAAAAAAAACAAGAAGACTAATATTTGTGGCCTTGAGTCCTGACTGCCTGTCAGAATCACCTGCAGGAATTTATGACAATACAGAAATTTGGAATTTTTCCTTTTTTCTTTGTGTATGTGGTGTGTGTGTGTGTGTGTGTGTGTGTGTGTGTGTGTGTGTGTGTGTGTATGTACACATGTGCACACCTTCTGCATACTAAGCCAGTGCTCTACCATTGGGCTGTGTCACCAGCCATTATGTGAATTTTTCCAAAGACTCCCCTAAAATTCTGCTGAAGCATCTGAGAGCGTCTGGCACCAGCAACATTCATTGCAAACATGCCACACTTCTTTCCCTCACTTGCCCATGGAGTAGCCATTGGCAAATCAGCTTTTCCAGACATGGGGCCAATAGTGACGATCCCTGAGGTCGAGGAAGAAAAAGTCCTATAAGAGGGACAGATAAGTTAAACAGTACACATACTGACTGGGATGTCTACAAGAACAGAAATACAGTGTAGATGTTACTGCAACATAGAACAATGGTTCTTGGATAAGATTGGCATTTCACAAAGGCTTCCTCAGCCTCAGCTTGGGTTATGGAATGTAGCCAAGGTGAGCAGGTGAACTAGGGTTCTAGCAAAGAAAACCACACATGAAAACCATAAGCTCATTAGATAGCTGGGCGAGGTGGTGTGTTTAGCAGTGAAGAACAGCTGACCCAACAGACTCACAGACCAGTGGGGAGAAAGCTGGAGGTTGAGAAGCTGCTGCTTCAGTAGTGTTCTGAAAACACATACCAACAATTCTCGCCTGCAAATTTGTGGTTTTGGAGATGATTTAAACAGGAGAATAACCAAATAATGAAGACTATCAGGGACACCTCACCAGCCTGTTGTCAGAAAGAGAACTTAAACCGAAAGACAAAAGAATCACCCAGTTCTTAGACTTGCAAACATTATTTCTCCATCTGCTGTGTCTTGTCGCCTGCCCAAGAGTTGATTGGCTTCACACATGTTTCTCTGAAGCTAACGAGGCTGTGACTGTCCTTCCTCATAAACAGCGTGAGGCACTGAAGAGTGACTGATGCTTAAGTCCAGACAACTGGAAGGAGCTGTGTCTGTGTTAAACTATTCCAGACCTCGCATTCCATTGGCCTTAATTGTTCATGGGACAAAATGTCCTATGTTCTCCCTTTATTATCTCCCACACAACGCCACCATTGCATGACATCTGTTTCTCTAACACTCGTGTACGTGATCTCCTGTGCGTGGAAGACTGATGGTGACAAAGGGTAGTTTCTTGATGGTGCGAGAGATGTGCCAATAGCTGTGACGAATTCCTCCATGAAACTGTGTGCTTACTTAACCAAATCAAGACAGTAGAAAGAAGAGTTCTGGAGACCCAGCTTTAAGCTCTATAAGCATGTCAGAATTACATCGTTTTTTCCTCCCCTCCCCCCATGGTCTACTGACCCTATAAACCATTGCCAAACTGTTTCTTCAGTTTTCAGATAAATTCAAAGGTATAAAGTGCCAGTAGTAGCCTCTCATTTTTCTAAATCTCTGACAATAACAAAATTAATGAGTTGGGGAAGGATGGTGTTTCCTGTGCACATCCCAGCTTGGCTTCCGATGTCAAAATAGTCTATTGTCAGGTAGCAAACAGTGCTGCAGCCATGTCTCAGGACTTAACCACAATCTGGACTTTAGATTAAGACAGGAGGCTCCTGATCGCTTGTGTCACCAGGAGGGAAGATGAGAGCATCCACTGTAGTGCCCTTGTGAGTTGGTTTATGAGATTACCATGCTAGCCGAGGACCAAGGGACTAAAACCCTGGCTAAAGGAATAGGGAGCCCTCAAGTAGGGTCTGGGGACCTCAGAGATATGAGGACAGGGTAGCTTTGTCCCCCTACAAAGCTAAAAGGCAAAAAGGTAGGACAATTTGGGGATAAAATATGATAAAATGCTCAATTTAGTCGAAAACAATTACCACCTACGTTTCAGGCCAGCCAGTCCCTAATACTCTGCATAGAACACATGTCTCTGAAACTCAGCTGTTGGATTTTCTTGAGTAATTTCTAACACTTGTAACACCCTTTTGCCTCACTGCTTTCTTTGATTCATGTTTTCTCCCTTATTTCAGATGATGGAAAATACCCCCTGAACCCTCACAGGTAAGATGGAAATGTCTGTGCAAGAACAAATTTTGTTAGCCTGTCTCTCTAACGTGCTGTGTCAGGGGAAATGTCTGCAAGGCTTCCTCCTCTCTGGAATATTCTTCTGCCATGTCTTTCCTGGCATGAGAAAAAGTGTGTGGGCAATATATGCCCACAGTTAACCAATATATGCCAGCTAACCATAGTGTTTTAAGTATCAAACTTAAACTTAGGGATTTTTGGGTTCTGGAGTCTTCCCTCTGCTTTGTGGAGAGTCTTTCTCTCTGAGGACTTGCTGCGTGTGCACATTTCTTTACCCCACTGGCTAACGACAGTAGTTATCCTCATTATAGTACAAAAAAAGAAATAAACCGGGAAGTGACTTATGATAGAAACTGAATGCTAAAGCTCGGGTGTTACACTAGCAAATGCTGGCAGAACACTGAAAGTTTGTAAATTTCAATAGGCTCTCCATGAGCAATGGCTCCAGAAGAGACAGTGGGCTGTCTCTTGGGAAAATGCTGTGTTGGTGCAATTCACAGATGGTAAAAGATGAACAAACATAGTATTTTCATGTGAAGCAATTAGGTTCTAGGCTATCTTTAATCCTGAGTAGTGGTATTCCAAAGCCACACGGGATCTGGGACAATTCTTCTGTATCCTGTGATTTTGGACATGCAGCATCTCTGACCTCTGCCTACCACATGCCTGTCCTCTTCATCACCGCGAAAATCTAAAAACCACCCCTAGGGGGCAGTACTATCATTCTGCAGAAACCCTTGCTCAAGCACCCTTTATTAAGCTTGAGAATTTTGAAACTATTTCTTCTTCTCAAAGAGAGGCTGCAACCCCTTAGAGGGTAAATCCTTTTCTGCACAGAAACCAATAGCAATAATAGTGTAGGTAGGGCTGGAGATGTGGCTTGCTGGTAGAGCATTTGTTTAGTGTGCCTGAGGCCCCAGGCTCCATTCCCAGGACCATGAAAAAGCGCGAGTGGAAAGCGCAAGTCAAATTAGCCAGAGCTCTGAGTGGGATCATGAAGCTGCTTCTCTGTTTACTTTCCTGATTAAAACAGACAGGGTTCCAGGGTAGGTGGCAATCCGTTGTTTCTAGAGGTACTACGAGCTGGCTGTTTGGAGGAGTAACTTCATGGTAGATGATCCTCTTTGTGTTTCTGTTCTTTAGCCACCTAGGAACATACGGAGTCTTCACTAACGCTGCGTTTGACCCAACCCCTTGAGGTGAGCTCCCTATGAAGACATTTTTGAAGAAAATAAAACAGTAAGAGAACGAGAAGATAAAGCTTGAATTCTCTTTACATCATCGTATATTAACTTTCAAGCATGTATTAAAATGTCACACCACGACAGAGACCACATTGCAGCAAGTGCATGTGACAGTGTAGGGACCCAAGGATTTCTATCCCTTCTGAGATGAAAGGCTGTAGCAGCACATGCACTGTTCCGGGATGCGCGAGATTGGCAGGCTGTGGGCTTGCCATAAAAGCCCCTATGCTAACTGATGGGAAAACTGAAGTCATCTGAAAGCAATTTTTCAAATAGTGCCATGAAAAGTCCCCTTTCCCAAGAGAATCATCCTCCTGATAGACAGGGTAGGACCTAGAAAGAGGAACTGTCTTAAACATCAGGGGTTAGTCATGAGGAAAGATTTTTTTTTTCTTTTAAGCATAGTTTAATTTGTTTTCTTATGTTTTCAGAGATCTGGTCTCCCGTCTCCTCCTACTGTCTCTCAGGATTCTGCCTGCAGATGCCAAGCTCCCTGACTTTAACTCCACTGCATTGGCTGTGGCTTTCTGTAAATAACCAGCCAGGAACCAAGCAAAAGAACTATACACATTCCCACCCCTTCCTGCTCCGCCTCTCACCTTCCTCTAGAGCGGCCACAGAAACAGGAGCAAATGCTTCTGCTGTGGTCTGTGACTTTGACCTTGCTCTTACTGAAGATGGGAGCTAGTCCAAGGCACTGGGGCATCTGACTCACCAGGAGACCAGACTGGAGAACTGAGGATCTGCTTTCTCTTGGGACTCCGAGATGCTGGAGAGCAAGAAATTCTCTAGCTGAAGGGAGAGCCTGCTCTAAGGTCTCCTGGGTCTTCTGTGCTTCCTACCTGTGAGGTTGTTTATACCTCTGCTGCTAACACTTTCCAGAAACTTCCACATGGTACCAGAGGCCACAGAAGACCAAGAACAGAGCCAGGATTCCACATCTGAATTCAGACCTTCACTCCACCAAAGCACCCACAGGCCATTGTTCGAATATGTAACCAGACTCCCCCAAACACCAGGCTCCTCTTGTTTTGTTCAATAAGGGTCCATGTATCTCACATTGTCTACCACCAATATGGTGACAGTTCCAGTCATCCAAATGACAGCTAAGCCCTCCAATGAGCCAGCAAATATATGTCATCTGTTCCCTTTCCACAGAGAAAAAGTCAAAGGAACAGAAAGGGTCTTCATTGTATTACTGTTCTGCAGGAAAGAACAGATGTTTTGTATGTAATTTAATTCACATATTTAATAAATAAGTCACTGAAAATTATATATGGTTTGTCTCTAATTGATGTGAACATGAGGGAGTCGAACAGTGCAGTTGTTTTGCTGTGGTGTAAGGAAATCCAATGACCATCATGTAGACTGGATTCATATAAGCAGACAGGCAAGCAAAAACAGTAAAGCTGCCCTATGAAAAGTCACAGTGATTTTGAAAAAAAAATGAAAGTAATTTAGGGACTTGCTGTTTTAAATTTTTTTTCTCATTGCATTGTCAATAGCAACGTGTGTGTGTGTGTGTGTGTGTGTGTGTGTGTGTGTGAGAGAGAGAGAGAGAGAGAGAGAGAGAGAGAGAGAGAGAGAGAGAGAGAGAGAGAGAGAGAGAGAGAGAGAGAGAGAGAGAGAGAGAGAGAGAGAGGAGAAACAGAGAGACAGACACTAACACTAAACTAGGTGTTATAGGATCCAAGATCTCAATCCCTCAACCTGTCTCCTGTGTCAGAATTTGCATTTTGTTAAAAAAAAAAAAAGAGGATTCTGACAACATTGGGAAGCCCTGGAATTGTGGGTCAGAAGTGTAAGTTATTGTTCCTGCTTTTGAATAGATTATAATCTATATGTGGAAGCAAGAGAATCCTGAAACACTAATAGAGGAAAATCAAAAGGAATATAATCTGAATGGACTGAGTTTATAAAACAGAGAAATCAGTTTGAACCCAGAATCAGAGATAAAGGCAGAACTCCTGATTTTAAAGAACGGGAGAGCAGAGAGGAAAAACAATGGGTTTTTACAATATAGTTAGATATACATGTCTGTTATTAATTAATTTTTGGTAAAGGGTCTCACTGTGTAGCATAGGCTGATCTCAAGCCACAAACCCGCTTTCTCCTCCTTCAGTCCCCATGTGTTGGGATTCATGTCTTCCTTGAGAAGGGCCTTGTAAACTGACTGAAGAATATGAGCAAGAGAACAAAAGCAGGAGTGGGGGTGGGGAAACCGCTGAGGATCCTGGGTGGTGCCTGACTACAGTTTACTGGATGTGCTGGAAGCCTAAAGCAGAGTTCTAGGGAAACAGGGACAAGTCCTTTTGGTGATTCAGACACAATTCTCAGCTTCCCCACCAACAGAAAAACAAAATCTAAAACAACATGCCAACACGCAGGAGAACATTAGCATAGATAAGAGCACAGCCTGCAGCTGCCTTGGCACTGGAGGGGGAGGCATAGCGTTTACAACATTTTTTTCCCCTCAAAATAATTGGATCAAGGAAAATTAGAATTGCCATCCTTATTTGGCAGATGTCAAAAGTCCTCTGGAGATATAAGGTGATTGGCCCAAGACCACACAGCCACCGACTATCTCAATTAAGTCCTGTTCTCTGCTACACTTGAGCTGGTGACAAGCCTTACCAGGTGGTCTGTGCCTTGGGAGAAGTTACCAAAGCAGTCTAGGACGCTAACCTGTTGGTGGACTTGTTCTCTGGCCGTTTTCCTGGGATCAGAGGATGGGTGTTGGATCTAAGTGAGGCTTGCAGAAATCGGCAGGCTAGCTTAAACTTTGACCCTTCCTCCCCGTCCGGCCACCCTCCCCCGCAGGTTAAGGGTGGATGGGTGGGATTGTGATGGGGGCAGGAACCCTTGGGCACAGTTCCTGTGCCACAACCTCCAGCAGGGTTGCCCTTTCTTTCCTTGTAGTACACAGTCCCTAGTTAGGTTCCCTAATAAATGCCTCTGGCCACAGGGGGCAGTGACCTCAACAAGCCCATGCTTATAGGAGGCACAGCCGGGAAAGGGAGGTAGGGTGAGCCAGCCGCCGCAGGGGACAGGGACACTGCGTCCTCAGCCTCCTAATCCTCCTGGGAGCCAGGACAGCTACAGCGCGCAGCGCGGACAGAGAACTGAGCACTGCTGGCAGTGGCAGTGCGCGGCGGAACAAGGGCCATGTTCCTAGTCGGCCCGCGCCTCTGCGTCCTGGTGGTCCTGGGCACCAGCTGGGCGGGCTGGGGCAGCTACCCTGCCGAGGCAGCGCGGCTGAGGCAGTTCTACGTGGCTGCTCAGGGCATCCTCTGGAACTATCATCCTGAGACCACAGACCCAAGGTAACTCGGTGTGGAGTCCAGATGGGCTTCCTCTCCAGGGAAGAAAATCCACTGTAATTACAAGTTTTGTTTTCGGGGTGTGGGGTCGGGGGAGACAGAGAGAGAGAGAGAGAGAGAGAGAGAGAGAGAGAGAGAGAGAGAGAGAGAGAGA
>NW_004949095.1:13406865-13417703 GCF_000317375.1 Microtus ochrogaster
AGAGAGAGAGAGAGAGAGAGAGAGAGAGAGAGAGAGAGAGAGAGAGAGAGAGAGACACAGAGAGAGAGAGAGACACAGAGAGAGACACACAGAGAGAGACACACAGAGACACAGAGAGAGAGACAGAGAGAGACAGAGAGGGAGAGAATACAGGTAAAGTATAATAATGGTGGGTGCTAATTTTGTCTCCACTGATATAATTTATCATACTGAGGATGAAGAAAGTTTTCAGTGTGAATAGTTAGCTATGGCTAACGGTTTGTTCATCACCCCCCCCCCAAAAAAATGTTAGATCCTTCAACTGATGGGTTGAAATGACCAATCTCCAGCACCCTCTTACATCTTTCCAGCCTTCTAACAGTCTGCACAAAAAAAAGAAAAAGAAAGGAAGAAAACGAACTTTGAGTTACATAACATTTATTCCTTGTAGACACAGACTCATCTTCTAAAGGAGATAATTTAGTGACTCTTGCCTTAATTTTGTTGCCTTCCTATAAATGACTTTCAAAACGTTGGCTCATGGAAAAAGGACACACTTGTATTTTCATCTTTTCTTGACTTATTTCTGGCTACCTAAGTGGCTTCATTTTTTTTTCTTTCACTTTGGATTACTTCCTGGAATTTGGCTTATCCTGGATATTTTGGTCTGCCCTGAATATTACCCATGTTAGTGACGAGGTTTACTGTGGCCACTCAAAGGTGTGTGTAACTATGAGGAAGTTTAAACACACTTTGCCAATTGGAAGGTTAATTGAAAGCCTTCCTGATGTTAACCAAGCCATAGATTTTACTCAGCATTTACAGCTACTGGTTTGATTTTAAATGGCAAGCCTAGCCTTCCAGTTGACTCATTTTTCTTTTAGTTGACATCAAAGTTTAAGTGATTGTGAAAGATGTGTTCCTCTTTTACAATTGCAAAACCAAAGCAATCCGCCAAAAAATACTGTAATATTTTGAAAGCAATGTGTAACATTTTAGGATAAAAGCATAATAAAACATTTAATCTTTGTTTTTGTTGTAACTGGGCTATTTGGGAGGGCATTACAGTCTATCTTTATATTATGCTAATAAGAAAGATCACATTAAAATGATTTCAAGTATTGCATTTTTTTAGAGTCATAATCTAAGCCATACACACTCTTAGGAAACTGCCATTAACTGATCCCTCCCCCCCAATAACATTACTTCCAGTGTTAATTTTCCTGCTTTGGGTAGAACACAGACTTGGTGGCTGGTTTGTTCAGCCTGGAGTAGGGCACAGGTAGGTGTAAGTCAGAGGACACACAGTTAAGGATAACAAATTCAGATCAAATGTACAGCATGAGGACCCTATTAACAACAGTGTGCTACATAGGCAGGTCTTTCCATGGCAAGGGGAAATGGATAGTGGAAAGGGAAAATGGGTAAGCTGTTTGTCTTAGTTAGGGTTTCCTTTGCTTCCATGAAACACCTTGACCAAAAGGCAGGTTGGGGAGGAGAGGGTTTGTTTACCTTACACTTCAGCATTGCTAATTGACACTGAAGGAAGTCAGGACAGGAACTCAAACAGGGCAGGATCCTAGAGGCAGGAGCTGATGCAGAGGCTATGGAGGGTTGCTGCTTGCTGTCTTGCTTCCCCAACTTGCTCAGCCTGCTTTCTTATAGAACCCAGAACTCAAGCTCAGGGATGACAGCATCCATCATGGGCTGCCCTTCCCCACATTAATCAGGAATTGAGAAAATACCTTACAGCTGGATCTCAAGGAGGCAGTTCCTTAGCTGAGGCTCCTTCTTCTCTGATAACACTAGCTTGTGTCCAGTTGACACACACACACACACACACACACACACACACACAGTCAGCACACTTTTGGTAGGGAAAACTGCTAGAGGAAGCTCTTAGGATCTTCATCGCTCCTGGGAACTCTGGTACCTTAGTTATCAGGATGCAGAACCTCGGCTACCCTAGAAATGGAGAATGGGACAGAAGCCTCCTGGGTCTGGATAGAGCTGAGGAAATGGTTTAACCCTCCTGGACCTTGGCTATGCTCTTTATCCTCCACATCTTCTTTGGAAGTGACTTCATCTTTTCAATTCAGGTTTTTGGTTTGCTTCCAATCCAGATCCCAGAGTTTTGCCCTATTGCTCTCTCCATTCTCTCAACTCCACTAGAAAGAGGCTCCACGTTCCCTATGGTGGGACACCACGCTCAGCCTTAATTCAGGGGGGCTTGGTCCTGCCCCAACTTAATGTACCAGACTTTGGTGAATTACCATGGGAGCCCTTAATCATTGGGGAAAGTGGATGGGGGAAGGAGGAGAGGCGAGGGAGGCAAGAGAAGTGATTGGAATGTAAAATAAAATTAAAAAAATAGGAAGACAAAAAAGTACCAATTTTTATTCCTCAATCAAGGCAACATAAATGAGGCTTTGTTTGCTGTGTTCAGTAACTTTTTGCTCCTTTTAAAATATAACTAAATAAAGATTCTGGATGCAAAAAAAGAAAAAAAAGAAAAGAAAAAAGAAATAGGGTCCAATGAATAGACACCAATTTACCACATTTCCCATTGATTCAAATTTGCATAATGAAAGTGGAAAAATTTTAACTTATATCTGATTAAAAGATTGAAAAATGGTTCAAATATATACTTATCCGTGACTTATATTTTTAACTTAGACCTGAAGTTTGACTTTGCACTATGTGCTTATCTTCCTTTATAGAAAAATTGATTCTGAAAAACAGAATTTGGACAAAATTTGGCTTACATTTATGGAAAACTCTCATTAAAAAGACCAATGATTGTTCCATTGATTTCACTTGATACTCCAATTGATAAAACCTTGGACTTTGGAAATACAATAAAATGTTGTCTTTCCATTTTTATATACAAAATCTGAGTGCATAGACACCTCCTTTTCTGGAAGAGGACTAGATATCACATGTGAATTTCAAATTAGTTTTTCTATTTTATTTCTAGTTTGAATTCTAAACCTTCCTTCAAGAAAATCGTCTACAGAGAGTATGAGGCACATTTTAAGAAAGAAAAGCCACGATCTAGCATATCAGGTAAGTCTGAAATACATCTTTTTAAAAAACTATTCTTTGTGCTAGGGTTTGAACCTACAGGCTAACGCATGCTAGGAAAAAAGCCCTACCACTGATCTAGATCCCAGTGCTCATTTACATTGTTATTCTGAGATGAGGTCTCACTAAGTCGATGACCCAAGCTTTGAACTTGCCTATAGCAAGACTGTGAATTGTGATTTTTCTGTCTCAACTTCCCAAGTATCTGAGATTATAGGTCTGGCCCACCAAGTCCAGTTTGTATTTCCTCTAATTGTAAATATAAGTTTTCATGGCTAATATTATATTCTTTATAACTTAAATATCCACACTGTGAACTGGCCAGATAGCTCAGTGGCTAAAAGGACTTGCTCCCAAGCCTGAAGAGCCAAGTTCATCTCCAGATGAACATGGTAGGAGGAGAGAACTATCTCCCAGATTGTCCTCTTCTCTCTACACAGGCACCATGGCGTGTGCACGCATACACACACACACACACACACACACACACATACCAAAATAAGCAAAATAAGTGTGTGTAAAAATAGTTAAAGATCTATTTAGTTACCTTCTGTTAATATGTATGATATTTCTATCAGATTCTAGCTATAAAATATATACATCCAGATGCAGTGAGAAGATGGGGCTCCTTGTTCATATGATTGAGAATTTCAGAGACAGGAAAATTTAAATAAACAGGGGTTCTTCTGAGCATGGGGCCCTGTGGAATTGAACAGGTCCCAAGCCCACACAGTCAGTCATGCTTTTAACCTTGGTCAAGAAAGCCAAACAAAGCGTTTCAGTGTTTGAATCTGTATTTATTCATCTGACAATCCACAGCTGAGCACCTTCTGTGGGCTTGACGTTGAATTAGGCTCTATGAATACAAGAGTCAGACAAAGTGAACTCAGACTCTCCTGGGCTTTGTGATCTGTTTGTCTGGGCACAGAAGCATGCCAACAGAATGAGTCTGTCATTGTTTCTATCCAGCTTCCTATAGTCATTCAAAGGAACTGCGTATGCTTGACCCTTTGCATTTAGCTTTCCCAGTAGCTATGGCATTTGAAGAAAGCCTCTCTTCTAGTTTTCTTTGATGCTTCATTAATCAAAGACGTATTTGGCAAGGGCTCTTGGATCTTCATGACAGACACCTATTTTACAGGAATTACAGAGTCTATCCAGGAAGGACAACATCCAGTCAGGCCCCTTGTCATCAAGTCTCCCATTCCTCCCCCATCCCGGTGGTGATCAACCATCTTTCCCAGGCTCACCTTCTGCCTCATCTGCCTACCCACCCCCATCCTCTCTGGCTGCTCTACCCTGTCTCATCTGGTCTCCTTTATTCTTCAATTCTTCCTCAATTTGGGTCTTTCCTTCAGAAAAAAAAAGTCATTTTCTGGTAAATCGTATCTAGAAAAAGGGAAATATCTCTCCTTGGCCCTCCCTGCCATTTTCTTGTCTCTGTATTTTTTCCTCTCAATTTTCCACATGAGAAGCCAGTGCCATTCTTTACAATCTCCGTCTTCCTCCCTCCCCTGAGCTGCTCCGGCATAACTAACCCTGTCTCCCTCGACTGTTGCCTCTGAAACGGCAGCACCATCATGTGTCATGTTTCTCTGGTTCTGTTGCTATTTCTAGGCTGCTTGACAATCTCCCTTTCTGGACCTCTTTATCTTGTTTCCCTCCTGAAACTTCCCCTGGTTTTCCTCTGAGTTTCTTTTCTATCTCTTCTCCGAGGCTCCAAACTCAGTCACAACCATGGCTTTGAAAGACAGCCACCGGGAAGCCACATCCTCTAAGACATTCCCTTGGTTTTTATCTTCTCCCAACATTAGAGATTCTTCTCTTCTGTGTGCTCCCAGCACCGTGGACTTAGGCTTACCTCTCTGAGAGGCTGTGAGGACCAGCCTGACTAATGAATACAAAGTTCTTACAATAATGCTCACACGTGATAAGCTCTTAATACAAGCTAGCTACATTGTTGTTCTTGCTGCTGTTGTAGCTATGAATTATGCCTCCATTAGAGCATGCCGATTATGATATTGTGGATCTAACAACACAACTACGTTTTTGTTCATTTTCTATCTCTTATGCATTATAATTTATATATTTATTTGACTTGAGATAAGTACATTAAGTATTTCTTCCTTTTAATGATCCCAACCTAAGAATACCATATTTGAGGGGCTGGGGATATAAAAGTGAATCCTGACTTTCCATGGTCAGCCGTTAGAGATGACTGATGATAGAATGTTCTAGCACAGTGACAAGGAAGAGCGATGCTGAAGGGTCTCCAGTCTAGCGGCAAGAAGAGAGAGGAAGAAGAGGGAACTGGAAAGTCAAACAGTGGGGGTGAAGGGGGCATAAAGATGTATTTAGAACAGCAACGGAACAGCAGAGCACATGAGGGTTTAGAGCAGTGGTTCTCAACCTGTGGGTTGTGATCCTTGGGGGGTGTTGAATACCCCCTCTCTCAGGGTCACCCCAGACCATTGGAAAACACAGGTATTTACATTACAATCAAAACAGTAGCACAATTACAGTTACAAAAGAGCAATGAAAATAATCTCATGGTCGAGGGTCACCACAACATGAGGACCTGTTCTCAGTGTTAGGAAGGTTGAGAACCACTGGACTAGAGAGACGCAGTCAGATCAGGGAGCTGTGTGGAAGCTTTGCCTTGAGGGAAGCAGAGAGTCGCTAAGCTAAGTGGGAGAAAGACAGACCCAGGTTTGCCCTTTAGGACTGGTTTCTCTCTTGGCCTAAGACTGAAAAAAAGCACAATGCCGCAACACATGTAGGGAAATGCCACAATGAACTCCATTGCTTCCTATGCTAACTAAAAATTAATTAGAAAAACAGGATCAACCTGTTCAAGTCTGGAAGATGGATTAGAGACTCGCCAGAGAAAGTAGTAATGGGACTTTAGTGCCAATCCAGGAAACAAGGCAGCAGGGAGGCCTGAGGTGGAGAAAATTAAATGAATTCCAAAGATACTTAGGTGCTAGAATCAACTAAACAGGTGGCTAACTGGATGGAAAGAGGAGAAGAGGGGGTTGTGATTGACTTCAAGTTTCCTGGGTGGAATATTAGAGACGATAACATGCCTGCCACTCAGTAAGAGAGAAAATTTAAGATAAGATGGAATCTTGTTTGCAAGGATAATGAGGTCAGACTGGAGACCCAGGTGTCTGTAGAATTTCTTCCTAGTGTTATCAAGGGAGCAGGTGGGTACGGAGTTCTCTTTTAGGCGGGAGAACTGAGATGGGTGGATACAGATACTCTAGAGATGAAATAACCACAATATAAATGAAACTCTGAGGGAACGCAAAATCACACAAGCAAAATGTAACTAGAAGAAGAAGTTGCGACCAAGCTCAAAGGAGCAACAGAGACCAAGGGGTAAGCCAAGAAAGCAGTAGTCATGGAAAAGCTTGAGAAAATCTTCCCAGAGAGGACAGAAGAGAACAGAGAGCATGCTTCCCTGGAAGCAGAATCAAATGGCACCGAGGTCAATGGTTACCAATAGACGGAGCAATAAAACGGCTATCATGGTGGGGTGAGAACTGATGCGGTGGGGGAGGCTTGGAGATGGATGGCAGTAAAGAACCGGAAACACAAGGAAAGTATGGTTCTTCCTGAGATGCGCCTCCCACTGGGAAGGAGGCAGGGACGTTCTGGAGATAAATAGGAGGTTCAAAGATGTTGGGAGTTGCACAGGAATCTAATATTTATAATTCAGTAGAAAAGTTACCTGTGGAAGAATTGATGGATCCAGACACAGAAGAATCAGGAAGTGCTGGTATTAGAAACTGCAGCCAGCTCAGCCTTGCATAGAAAGGCTACTCCCTCGCTGTGAGTCCCGGGGTGGGGCATTGAAGGTCACCTATAAACTTACTTTTGTGTTTGTGGGTATTAAACTGGAGGCTTGCTTGTCCTATCTTGCTGAGTCCAGTTTCATAATCCAGTGCAGAGCCTACCGTGTTCAATAGAGATTTTTAACTTGTAAGTAAATAAATGAAAACATACTCACTAGGCTAAGACGAGAAGACAAGTGTTCAGAGCTGAATGTTCTATGGCTTTGGTCAGGTTCCCCAGATATTGATGTCATTGCTAAGCGATGCATTGTGCTGAAGGCACAGAAACAGACAGAACCAAGGGCAGACTGGAGACTTCTGAGCTGATAGAAGGAGACACCAATCGTTTTTCAAAAGGGAGACCACTGTGCCAGGCATCCTTCCAGATGAAGGCTTTTGTCGTGAGTTCCTGACTCAGCCTTGTAAGTCAGAAGAAGACCTTGTGAGTCGGTGAGAACAGCCCAGATCATGTTTAAGACCTTGGACCTTCAACATTTCTGTCAGTGTCTGTGTATCATAGAACATATTTAATGTGGGGGAGCTGGGGAACTGTAGTATCCATTTTTATGCAGCCCCTTCTTAAACTCCCACTTCTGCCTAACTCTGAACCCCTCCCCTGCACGGTAGAAATGCTGGTGTGGTCATCATTCTAGCCCAAGAATGCAGAACCGGAGAAAGAAAAGCCTCTGCTTTGGCTCAGATCTGGATTTGAAGGCTAGTTAGCGCTGCCCGGATCTAGCCCTGTGTTGTTTGTACCTTTGCCGTGTTTCCTTTCCCAAACACTTGGTGGGTGTGGTTCCAGCCAAGCCAGGAACAAGTCCTGATTCTTCACCTCTGCAACATCAGGAGCCCAGACTGGTTTACTAAATTGAAAGCAGAGGCTAGTCATTTGGGTTATAGGTTGAAGGGCCCTTCCTGGTGAGGTTGACGGACACCTAGACAGCTGGAGAAGTCGGATGCAGTTTCAGGAACCCAACTTGGGTTTCAAGCCTTGAGTCTCCACATTTTTCTATCAAATCCTTGTCCCCAAATGAGCTTTAATTGCTAACTGCAGGCTGTCTTGTATGGTGTCATTCTTTGTTGGGCAAAGAGCAGTGGGTCTGGTTAGCTCATCTACTGCAGTCTTTCCAATTATATAATTGCATGAGATTGGCTACATGCCCCGCCCCATGCAGTCTTCTCCAAGCCCCAAGGTACATAACTCCCTCCCCAGCCTCCCTTCTCTCCCATCAAACCATCAGCAGAAAAGGGCTTAGACACTGTGGCTGAAAGAGGAGGAGAGTCTCAGCCTCGAGTCTGCGGCATGGGCTAAGGTATTTGAGTCAGTTATGAAAACATTCTGTGGCTGTACCTTAATTTGAAAGAAGCAGGAAGGGAGTTTGAATAAACACCCCACACTGTCAGAATGTCCATTGAAGTAAGAGATCTTACTGAGTCAAATAACCTAGGAGAGTTTTCCTTGGCAGCTGGCATTCGTAGCCATGTACACCAACAAACAACCGTGCAAGAGAAACATGACAACAAAATACAGCGCCCACTGTGGCCATACTGTCACAAAGTCCTGGGCTGCTTGCAGCCTGGGCGCTCTGTGCATCCTAAATAAATCAGGATGAATGGTAGTGTTCATAAGAGAGGGTCAGCCAATGAGGCAGTCAGAAACCAGAAAGAGGAACCCATCTGGACTGGTCTAGGGAGGTTAGGGTCCTAACTATTCCAAAGAAAGAATTAGGAAAAGATTTCTCTTGGGTGCTCCAATATTCTAGTCTCAGCAATGGCAGGGAGTCACTGAGTGACCTTGAGCAAGCCAACCTCCACTCTCCCACACTTCCTAACACACACACACACACACACACACACACACACACACACACACTCCCCAGGCTGTGTTAACCATCTTTAAAATGAGATCTGAAGAATGTAGCCTCCATGATTTTGTCCATAGCAAAGAGAAAAACAAGAAAGCAAGCTTCTGGTATAAAAACAACATAAATTCCAAGATGAGTGTGTCAATAAAAGGAACAGGACAAGAGTGGCCAGAAAGATAGGAACAAAGAAGGCAGGAACTAGGTGACAGTGGCCAGAAAGATAGGAGCAAAGAAGGCAGGAACTAGGTGACAGTGGCCAGAAAGATAGGAGCAAAGAAGGCAGGAACTAGGTGACAGTGGCCAGAAAGATAGGAGCAAAGAAGGCAGGACTAGGTAGAATGAATAGGAAGATGGGAACAGAGCAGGGGAGGCAGGATCTCTGCCGAGCTGTGACAAATCACCACACAGTTGGTGCCTTGGAAAAGCATGAGTCAGCCAGATGTCCTGGAACACATCTATAATTCCAGCTCCAGAAGGCCAGGACAAGAAGATGAGGAGGAGGACAAGGCCAGCTTAGGCTACATTGCAAGAACCTGCCTCAAAACATGAATTAATTCTTTTTTTCTTCTCTTACTACAGTTCTAGATGTGTGGGGAACCAACGTAGGGTTCACTAGGTATAGACAGAGGAGTTGGCAGAGCTCTGCACCCCTCCCCTAGAAAAAGACTCTTTCTTGATTTTTTCATTAATTAGAATTGCCTGGGTTTATTGATGTTTGCTCCTTCCTTCATCTTCAGAGCTAGCAGAGTGGCATCTTCTCATTTCCCCCTCAGGCTTCTCTAGTAACCCTTTAATGAATGCCCTTGCAACTACATAAGACCTCTCTGGTAACCCAGGAAAATCTCTGACTGCCACACTGAATCATTAATTTAATCATAGGTGTGCAGTCTCTTTTGCCACACAAGGCAGCACACTTCAGAATCTTAGGCATTACAACGTGGAAGGGAAGGGGCATTGCCCTGCCCACCACACACGCCACACAAAACCATCACGTGGTATCTTCCATCCCACAGCATGCTGCTCTTGTCTATCCAGCTCCCAAACAGAAACTTCCTGGTGCTGTATCACCTTGCTGACCTCCAACCCCTACCACATAGCCAATCCATTCTACAACTCCAAGATTTCATCTCCAGTGTACGTAGCTGACACTTTCTTTGCTGAAGACCTTTCTTTATTATGCCCTTAATCTTATCAATGTCTCTTTCAGAGCCTTCTCTCGGCCTCTACTCCAGTTCCTCTCCACATTATTCTCAATAAACAGAGAACATTTAAAATAAAAAAATCTGGGCCAAAGAGGGAGAGAGGGAGGGAGGGAGGGAGGGAGAGAGAGAGAGAGAGAGAGAGAGAGAGAGAGAGAGAGAGAGAGTAAATAGAAAGTAACAAACAAAAATTAAAGAACCAAAAACATCTTAGAAGTCTGGCTCATATTGTATCTTGCTGAAAAACCTCAACAACTCTTGACTGTTATCAGATGAAAACCAAACTTCCAAATGCCCTCCCTGGCCCTAGGTGACCTATCCAGGATGACGCCTTCAGCGGTACTTTTGACACCTTGCTCTCTTCCCTAAGAGAAGGTACTCTCTTCCCTGCTTCACTGGCCATCAAGGGCTCTTCAAGTAGGTTGAGTCTTCTGGCCTCTTTTTGCAAATGCTGATTCCACTTGCCCCCATCCCTTTGTTTCCCTGTCTTGGCACTGCATTGAAAGGCTCACTTCCTCAGGAAAGCGCTTGCCACACCTGACCCTCTCCTGCTCACAAGCCCGGAATAGACTTTATACACTGGCTGGCATAGTCTGTGCCTTTCCCATTAGCTGGAGCTGCCATTTCTCCCTTCTTCCATCTTCGTAGTCAGGAGAGGGGCATCGTCTTTGATGTTATTACAGTTTATAACTAAGTATTTATGTGATTAATTGTTAGATGTTTCTCTTAGTATGTTGTGAGCTCTAAAAGTCAGAGAGTGTCTACTTCTCGCCCATGTGTCCCACAGCCGTGTGTCCCACAGCCGTGTGTCCCCACAGCCATGTGTCCCACAGCCGTGTGTCCCCACAGCCGTGTGTCCCCACAGCCGTGTGTCC
>NW_004949095.1:13418058-13452755 GCF_000317375.1 Microtus ochrogaster
CCCACAGCCGTGTGTCCCACAGCCGTGTGTCCCCACAGCCGTGTGTCCCACAGCCGTGTGTCTCCACAGTCTGAGGCCTGAGATGGAAGAGCAGTTAGTATCTGATATATGGAAGAACGCTAAGTGTGAAGTGCTGTGTAAAGAGGTGGCTTAAAACTTAGTGCCTTGAGTCAGACAGATTTAAGTTGAAATCATAGCTTGGCCTCTCCTAGTTTTATGATTTGGGGAATGATCCTTAATACTCTGAGGCTCACTTTTCTAGTATGTAATATGAAGATCTAATCGCTACCTAAAATTTTACTATGAAGGTTAATATAAGGACTTACAGTACTTGGGTATATGGGAGGGACAGTAAGTGAAAGTCACCTGCTAACTCTCACACTGCAAATGTAACTAGCAGTACATGGATGCTGGCTGGACTTCATGACCACACTGTCATTTCCTCCTTCTGCATCTAAGATTCCCAGAGGCCAGAAAGAAATCCTGTGAGACTGTGGCTGGCTTGGATGTGACAGCAGCCATTGCTGCCGCTTGACTGAACTGTAGTTAGAGTTGACGGGTGCCAAAATCATTTGTGAGCACACGTTAAAACACAGAGTCACAAGCTCCGCCTCCAGAGCCGAGGCCAAGGTTGTAACTGGGACTCTTTCTTTTGATGAGATACCAGGTTAGTCTGAAATGAAGTCTTCCAAGTCTACACTTGAGGAAATTCTAGCATATGGGTCTCTAGAACTCTGACCCTTTTATCAGCTTCCTGCTAAGGAACCAGATGGAGCTGGCCCTGCAGCCTCCTTGCGCCCATAGTATCCTGTCCATCTAGAGAATGCCTACATTCAAACTACTTTGTGGTCCCCTGGGAGCCAATGGTTGTGTCTTACTCATTCGTGTGGATCAAGATTCCACACTGAGCCTGGCAATGGCAAGTAAAGCCTTGGTCTTGATGCCTGTGTCCTTAGCCCGATTCCTGCTCATCTGTCATGGTAACAGACAATCTGATGGCATTATTTAGCCAGTGATTCAGATCATAAAACCTTGGGATCTTTCCTGACTCCTCATATATGCTATATCCCATCTGTTAGAAAACCTTGTTCTCTTAACTTCCAAACGTGTCCAGCAAATCACTGCTGCACTGCTGGACGTGCTGGCTCAATCTATCGCTACCTACTCCCTCCACAGCAGCCCCGTTCTTCAGACATAGCTCTCTTTTCTTTTACATGTTTTTTTTTTCCTAATGAGTATGAATTTTTAAAACATGTTGAACCATGTCTATACTATACAAAGTTCAAATGACTTGCTAGTCCATGTAGAAGAAACCCAAATCCCTATGATGGCCATGGATCCTCCCACCCCCACCCCATTCACATCTCACTTTCCCCGTGATATTGTAGAATTGTTGTTGTGAGGAGTCATGCAAGGGCTTTCCTTCTATGCATTAAGGTCCTTGTGATCAAGGTCTCGGGGCTTTGGAGATTCTTGAACTTGCGTGAGTACCAGGGAACGGTGTGATTTACTCCTTGGTTGCACTCAGATCCGCGGGAGAGTGGAGACTAACTCATGTAAGAAAAGACAGCACATGAGAGTGGGTAGGATCTGGGGCAAACTGTCTCTCAAGTCTTTGGAGTTGCTTTGGGTTAAGGCCAAGGATTTTCTGTTCATCGTTATTTAAAGAGCCGTGCTAGAGCTGATGGGATGACGAAGATGCAAAGATCAGGTGATAGTTTAAGTTCAAGAGAAGCGAATCAACTTCAGGACCAGAAGGGGCAGCGTGGGGCTTTTCTACATGTTCCTCTTGCTTAGCAGCTGCGTCTTTAATAATCCTGAATACAAAAATTTCATGCTTATCTTCCCATAGGACTTCTTGGACCTACTCTGTATGCTGAGGTTGGAGACACCATGAAAGTTCACTTCAGAAACAAAGCAGACAAGCCCATAAGCATCCATCCTCAAGGAATCAAATACAGCAAATTTTCAGAAGGTAAGATGAGTTTGTGAACCTCTAACAAGAGAAAGGGTTGATCGCTTTAATGTTATTGCTAGATATTTTTACAGCTGGGATTGTTCACCGTGCACTCTTAGAGAAACTGTAATTATAAAAATTGATCCTGCTTTCGGTTTCAGAGATGAAAACTAATGGCTTAGAGCCACCTAAATACCAGGATTTTGTTAAGTTCCTGCACCTAATAAGGTGGGTGAGAAAATCATCCCACCTCTCTGAATTCCATATGTTCACCTTAAAATGGTAATAACAGCCCCACCATCTAGGACGGTTTTAGGCAGAGATAATACCATGTGTCTACAGTAAGTACAAGCAAGAATTATCATCACACAAACAAATGCAGGGCAAATGTACTCTGCTTGAACTCCATGGCTACTATGCTTCTTTCCCCCGCTTCTATGAGTTTTAATGGGCACACACAAAACCCCATGGTAATTAAGGGTGAGCAAACATTTTTTTTAAAGCCATCTACTAAATACATTCAGCTTTGCAGGCAACGAGATTTATGCTGCCTTGGAAAGAGGACATTTTGGTTGAGGAATTGCTCCATCAGATTTGCTTGTGGGCATGTCTGTGGAGAACTTTCTTGACTGCTAATTGATAAGGGAGGTCCCAGCCCACTGTGGATGGTGCTATCCTTGGGCAGTGAGCCTGGGCTGTATAAAACAGGTAGCTGAGCATGCCAGGGACACAAACCCATGAGCAGAGTTCTTCAGTTACTGCCGTGAGGTCCTGCCTTGGCTTCCCTCCACAACACACTATCATCTGTAATCCAGGTCAACCCTTTTCTTTCCAAGTTGCTTTTGGTCAGTGTTTTATCACAGCAAGAGAAACAGGAATTGGAATAGTTGGCAAGTTCCCGGACAAGACATTGTGCACAGGAGTCTCTTCTATGTTATCTGATTTCATACAGTGATTAGCCCGCTTATGAAGTTTCTCGACCAGAGTTCAGCAGTGCAGGGCAGGAGAGGGGAGCAGCAGCATGGTCGAACATCACAATGATGTTTGACCTTTCAAGCATCACAATGAGGGAGAAAGTGAGAGTGTGGACTCTGGCCCTCAGCTCAGTTGTTTGCAGAGGGAATGGACCTTGCAACATCGCTCATCTCCCTCTAATGTTTATTTGCCCCCCTATTACTCAGTCAGCAAGCGTTTGTGAAACCAAATGACTGGGCACGCCCCCAGCACTTCTGCTTGCAGCTTCTTAGCATTGCGAGTGAGTGCCTATATTTCTATAAAGTCGAAAACAGTAAATTCAGCTAAATAGGAAAAATAAAAAACTTCCCTGGAAAACAAGATGCAAACTTAGTATATACTTTCCTTCATGTAGAGACAAGCCTCCTCCCATTGTACCATGCCCTTCAGGATTAAAATGCGGTATCTCCTCATATCTGTGTCTAGTGCTCACCCGCACCTACTGCCTACCTCTGTGGCTGGACCTAGTTTGCTGGGGGTAAAGCAGCTACATGGTGAGCCAGCAATGTGAGAGTCCAAATTCCTTATCTCAGAAGTAAACATTCAACGGATGGGCAGTGTGAGACAGAGACAATAAGGATAGGTTTGAGAAGTCATCATGGTAGGTAGGTTGAAGATGAACTCCCCTGTTGGACAGAATACACAAACTTGTTCCTGGAAGTACGTACAGTTCCTTTCTAATGGTATTGATTTTTTTAAGCTTTGTATCAGGTCTGGGAAGACAGCTCAGCAGGTAAGAGTGCTTACTGAACAAACATGGCCACCTGGGTTCAAATTTCGGGAACTCCCAGAAAAAGCAAGGCATGCCCAGGTGCATCTATAACATTCAGTGCTTGTGGCAGGGGAGAGAGACCGGAGCTTTCTAGGGCTTAATGGTTACCAGCTGAATTTCATGTTCACAAAGAAACTCTGTCTCAAGGGATGAAGGGCAAGAATGAGTAGGTCATCAGAAGTCCTCTGGCTTACACACACACACACACACACACACACACACACACACACACCACTGTAAAAACCCCCAAACCCTAAAAAAACCAAAAAAACTAACACTAAAGTAAATTTAATTGAAATGAAATTTAATTTTAAAAAAGTCTTTAAGTAGCATGCATTGCAGTATTGGTAAGGTTTGAGTGATTATTTTAAGGAAGTCTCTTTCATAATAAGTCTTAATATTGTTATTATTCTTTTTTCTTCTCTCTCTATGTCTCTTCTTCTCCTTCCCTCCCTCCTTCTCTCTCTCTTTGTCTCCGCCGCTGTGTGTGTGTGTGTGTGTGTGTGTATGTGTGTGTGTGTGTGTGTGTGATGGGGATTGGACCCAGCACCTCACACATTCTGGGAAGCACTGTTACCACTAAGTTACCTTTCCATTTCCAGACTTTTGATAGTATTCTTTCATGGGATTTATATTCTTGTATTTACCTGGGGAGTTGCATTGTACTGTAGCACAAAATTAATTTTAGTTTTATATAAAATGCTTTAAATTATATTTAATGTTATAACTCTTTACATTTAACCATATTCTAGTAGGCTGGAGCCCTAAATCTTTTTTTGTTGATTTTATTGAGCTCTACATTTTTTTTTTGCACCCTTCCCTTCCTTTCCCCTCCTTTTCAACCGTCTCCCATGGTCCCCATGCTCCCAATTTACTCAGGAGATCTTGTCTTTTTCTACTTCCCATGTAGATTAGAACTATGTATGTCTCTCTTAGGGTCCTCATTGTTATCTAGGTTCACTGGGATTGTTATTTGTAGGCTGGTTTTCTTTGCTTTATATCCAAAAACTACTTATGAGTGAGTACATATGATATTTGTCTTTCTTGGTCTGGGTTACCTCATTCAATATGATGTTTTCTAGTTCTATCCATTTGCCTGCAAATTTCAAGATGTAATTTTTTTTTTTTTTTTGCTGTGTAGTACTCCGTTGTGTAAATGTACCACATTTTCCTTATCCATTCTTTGGTCGAGGGGCATTTAGGTTGTTTCCAGGTTCTGGCTATGACAAAAAAAGCTGCTATGAACATAGTTGAGCACATGTCTTTGCGGCGTGATTGAGCATCCTTTGGATATATACCCAAAAGTGGTATTACTGCGTCTTGAGGAAGGTTGTTTTCTAATTTTCTGATAAATCGCCACACTGACATCCATAGGGGCTGTACCAGCTTGCACTCCCACCAGCAATGCAGGAGAGTTCCCTTATCCCACACCCTCTCCAGCATAAGTTGTCATCAGTGTTTTTGATTTTGGCCATTCTTACAGGTATAAGATGGAATCTCAGAGTTGTTTTGATTTACATCTCTCTGATATAGAGCCCTAAATCTTAAAAATAAATCCAATAAAGATTGTAGTTTGCATCTAAGTGCTGTAAAATTTTGCATATGAAAACTTAGTCTTTAATGAGTTTCCATAACATTTCAATTATTGACACAAGTTTACTTATTTCTACCAAGTATGAAACAAATTATAATGATAAATAAAAAAATCTCATAAATCACAAAAATCTGCAATGTTTGATTTTTTAAAAACCTCATATGTCTACGCAGTAGAATCAAGTTCTTTATACAACACCAGCATTAATTTTCCCATTGTCTAAATTACAGCTTCTAAAGGAATATCTGGACCTTTGCGTGCACAGAGGCATCCACTGTGTTTAATAAATGGGGAAGAAAGAGCTCACAAAGGAGAAGTAACAAGGGAGATTAGATGAATGGTTGCCCTAAAGGGCAACCAGAGCCTCTTTACAGAGGCTCCTTCCCAAAGCTTCCATGCACCATTTCACGTTTTAAGACATACTGGAGCCTAGTTGAAAATAATTAGTACCTCATGGCAAAAGTAAGCACATTATAAAGTTGACCGAGAACCAAGCAGGAAATGAACAGAGCCAAGTGAATATAAAATGAAGGAGAACTCTTGTGTAAGGGGTTTTCTCTGCTACAGGATGAACAAGGTCTTCTAAGTCATATCACAATCCATCCTGTCTGTTTCTTCTTTTCAATTTAGAATTTAACTTCATTTTGATTACCAAGTCAAAGTCAGATTGGCCAAAACAGCAGCAAAAACAAAATAAAACAAACAAGTCACATTTCACGACTGCTTCCTCTAAATGGCTGTTTCAGTTTTGTTCTGTATTGTGTACGTCACAAAATGAGAAATATAACATTTCTGTTTTGTTCTAAAAGCAAAGTAATATGCTATGAAAAGATAAGAGAACAGATAAAAGTGCCCTCTGATCACTCTAGTAGTGAACCCGTGTGCACTTACAGACCACATCCCATGTGCAAATCTATTGCTCACCCTTATTTCCCAGTGTCCAAATCTCACCTCTTCAACTTAATTCAAATTATCATTCAAGTATTCAAAATGCTGCTTTACATGAAAATGTGAAATGAAGTTCTCCTTGTGGACATCTCTTTGTGTTGCCATGGCAACATTTTCAGTATCTATGCGTGTGTCATAGCATCCTGTTTTGTGCAGGTTTAAAACCTACTGAACGTTAAATTTGAGTGTGAGCCTTTAAATTTTCACAAATAAATTTGATGACACAAGGAAAATCAGTTGCACACCTAGAAGGTAACTCTTACATCAAGACAGACAGCATGTTCTGATTGTGGTCCCTCATTGAGTAGCCTTGGGAAATAAACAGAGGCCAAAGCAAACACAACTACAGCACCACCATGTCCTTACCCTGGTCTCCTTTGCATCTGCACCAAACACAGAGCCTGGGATTCTTGAGGTGGTAGTGGGAGCCATGGTTATCATTATTGGGCTAAGCTGAAGGACTGATGACTTATTAGAAATAGGGACACTGGGTTATCTTCCCTTTGCTCAGAAATGTGTTAATTTCGTGGGCAATTATAAGCAGTTACATTGTCTTATTACGGACTTTCCTCACCTTAAAATAGATACATTACTGATATAGATTCCCATGTTTGTGTTTTTCAAATTTCATGTGTTAGACACCTGATCCTCGGCAAGAATATATCAAGAGTGGGGCCTTCAGGAGGGATTTAAGTTATAGAGTCACAACCCTCATGGTGGGGTTTGTGCCCTTTCAATGGAACCACAAGTGGAGCTCTCCCACCCTGTGTGTGTCCCATGTGACTGCACCAGGGAGGGGCACGTGAGAGCACCACCACCTTGAAATCCACACACAGCCTCTATCATGAAGAATGGCTGTGCTTAGCTGCCACCCAGTCTAGGGCACTCTGTCACAGCAGCCTTAACCACCCAATCTCAGTTTTCTCAGCTATGCTAGAACACAAGAGCACTAAGATATATATCATCTGAACACAGTATTAGATCTGTAATGTCAGCACTCAAGATGCTGAGATGGAAGGCTTGTGATTGAGAGGATAGCTTGGGATATGGAGTGTGTGTGTGTGTGTGTGTGTGTGTGTGTGTTTTCTAGTCTTCACAACCCATCAAAAATACTGTCTCTAAAAAATGAATTATTTTATCTTAATTTAAGGTAAAGGGCTTCAAAAGGTATTAAGAGCCCCTCCCAAATTATCAGGGGTACAAATTAAATGATACCTCATGTCAAAAACAGCCTCTACATACATGTGCACACAGGTATATGTGCACCTGACCACACATACAATCATACACATACACCTACATATTACATACATGATGTAGGAGGGTCATCTGTCTATGTGTTACTTTCATTGGTTAATAATGAAACTGCCTTGGCTTTTTGATAGGGCAGAATTCAGATAGGTGAAGTAGACTGAACATAATGCTGGGAAAAAGGAAGCAGAGTCAGGCAGACGCCATGATTCTCCTTCCCAAGATGGACGCTGGCTAGACTCATGCTGGTAAGCCACAACCTCGTGGTGGCATACAGATTATTAGTTATGGGTTAGTCAAGATGTGAGAGTTAGCCAATAAGAGGCTAGAACTAATGGGCCAGGCAGTGTTTAAATGAATACAGTTTCTGTGTAATTATTTCAGGTGTAAACTAGCCGGGGAGCCAGGATCCCGGCGGGAATGCATCCCACCGCTCCCTTTACAACAGATTGGCGCCCAATGTGGGGCTTGAACCCACGACCCTGAGATTAAGAGTCTCATGCTCTACCAACTGAGCTAGCCAGGCTGCTGGAAGCAGCCCGCTGCTCCTTTTACAACACATAAACATGTATAAAATCAGTCAAATAAATTTAAAAGGAACATCACCACCATATGTAGCACAGAGTCAGAGAAGGGGTGAACTGTGTTAAATCAGACATCTAAAAGCTAAGCAGACATTTTATCTCAACCTCTTACCCTGCCAAGAAGACCACATTTTGTCTTTTGGAGGGCCTGTAAAGGTAACAGGAAGATGCTACTTCCCACTATAGGAATCCTTTGTGGTGCCTTAGCTGCTAAAACAGTGGAAGCTTCTAGTCAAAAAACAACCTAGGAGACTGTGGAGGAGACCACTTAGGAGGGGCCAGCATACAAGCCTCATGTAGGGCAGCTCAAGGAACCACAGGCTGACCACTTGTTGCATAAAGAATGACCAGGGAGGGTGGCCTTCTTATCAGTGAAGCTTTGCTACAGAGCTTGCAGAGATAAAGATCCCTGCTTGTCCTTTGAGACACTTCCTCATAAGCTCTTCTATTAAGAGCTCATGCTACTAAAATATCTTGGAGTAACTCTAACCAAACAAGTGGAAGACTTGTATGACAAGAACTTTAACTCTTTGAAGAATGAAATTGAAGAAGACACCAGAAAGTGGAAAGATCTCCCATGCTCTTGGGCAGGAAGAATAAACATAGTAAAAATGTCAATCTTACCAAAAGCAATCTACAGATTTAATGCCATGCCCATCAAAATTCCAGCAAAATTTTTCTCAGACTGTAGTGATAAGAGCGGCGGAGCTGAGTCCCCAGCACCCCGACTGCCTGGCTAGCTTATGCCCCCAAATAATTACACGGACACTGTATTCTTTTAAACACTGCTTGGCCCATTTCTATCTAGCCTCTTCTTGGCTAACTCTCACACCTGGACTAGCCCATTTCTAGTGTAGCCCACGAGGTAGCTTACCAGGGAGATACTAGCCTATGTCCATCCTGGGTCGGAGCTTTATCGCGTGTGCCTCAGAGAGCAGAGCTCTCGCGTCCGCCGTGGAGATGGGAGCATGGCGTCTCTGCTCCAGAGCGCAGAGCTGTCAAGTCTGAGCTCACTTCCTCTTCCTCCCAGCATTCTGCTCTGTTTACTCCTCCCACCTATGTTTTAACCTATGAGGACCAGCCAAGCAGTTCCTTTATTTTTTTAACCAATGACCTTCCTCCATCACCAGACCACGAAAGAACGGTACTCAACTTCATATGGAAAAGCAAAAAACCCAGGATAGCCAAAACAATCCTGTATGATAAAAGAACTTTTGGAGGCATCACAATTCCTGACTTCAGACTCTACTGTTCCTTACAGAGCTACAGTACTGAAAACAGCCTGGTATTGGCATAAAAACAGACAGGAGGACCAATGGAACCAAATAGAAGAGCTGGATATTAATCCACACTCCTTCAAACACCTGATTTTTGACAAAGAAGCAAAAAATATCAAATGGAAAAAAGAAAGTGTATTTAACAAACAGTGCTGGCATAACTAGATATCATCATGTAGAAGAATGAAAATAGATTTATATCTATCACCATGCACAAAACTCAAGTCCAAATGGATCAACATAAAGCCAGCCACAATGAATATCATAGAAGAGAAAGTGAGAAGTACACTTGAACACATTGGCACAGGAGACCACTTCCTAAATATAACCCCAGCAGCACAGACACTGAGAGAAACAATTAATAAATGGGACCCCCTGAAACTGAAAAGCTTTTGTAAAGCAAAGGACATGGTCAACAAGACAAAACGACAGCCTACAGAATGGGAAAAGATCTTCACTAACCCCACATCAGACAGAGGTATGATCTCCAAAATATACAAAGAACTCAAAAAAAATGGTCATCAAAAGAACAAATAACCCAATCATCAGGTGATGAAAGGAGACAGAGACCCATATTGGAGCACCGGACTGAAATCTCAAGGTCCAAATCAGGAGCAGAAGGAGAGAGAGCACGAGCAAGGAACTCAGGACCGCGAGGGGTGCACCCACACACTGAGACAATGGGGATGTTCTATCAGGAACTCACCAAGGCCAGCTGGCCTGGGTCTGAAAAAGCCTGGGATAAAACCAGACTCGCTGAACATAGCGGACAATGAGGACTACTGAGAACTCAAGAACAATGGCAATGGGTTTTTGATCCTACTGCACGTACTGGCTTTGGGGAAGCTTAGGCAGTTTGGATGCTCACCTTACTAGACCTGGATGGAGGTGGGCTTCCCACAGGTCAGGGAACCCTGACGGCTCTTCAAGCTGATGAGGGAGGGGGACGTGATCGGGGGAGGGGGAGGGAAATGGGAGGCGGTGGCGGGGAGGAGGCAGAAATCTTTAATAAATAAATAAATTAATTTAAAAAAAGATATTATCTCAAAGTAAGGTTTGGAAAAGATTTTCCTACCCCATTGGAGCTACGAATCAAGTTGGTGTAATCATTCTAATATCTAACAAATAAACTTTCAACCAAAAGTTAAAAAAAAAAAAAACTGAGTACAGACCTAAACAAAGAACTCTCAACAGAGGAATCTAAAATGACTGAAAGACACTTAAGGAAATGTTCAACATCCTTAATCATCAGAGAAATGCAAATCAAAACAACTCTGAGATTCCATCTTACACCTGTAAGAATGGCCAAGTTAAAAAATACTGCTGACAACTTATGCTGGAGAGGTTGTGGGGTAAAGGGAACATTCCTGCATTGCTGGTGGGAATGCAAGCTGGTATAGCCCCTTTGGATGTCAGTGTGGCAATTTTTCAGAAAATTAGGAAACATCCTTCCTCAAGACCCAGTAATACCACTTTTGGATATAGACCCAAAGGATGTGCAATCGTGACACAAGGACATGTGCTCAACTATGTTCATAGCAGCATTGTTCATCATAGCCAGAATATGGAAACAACCTAAATGTGGTACATTTACACAATGGAGTACAACACAGAAACTGTTTTTCCTGAAGTGTTTGTGCTTTTGAAAAGATGAATGCTTGATTTCAGCCTTACTCTCCTTTCTTTCCCCATCTCTGTTCTTTTCTGCCTCCCTCTTGTCATTTCCTTTGATTGACATGTAATAAAGTTCACCAAATTCAAGGATAATACTGGGTGAGTATTAACCAATGTGTCTGATCTGACAGCCAGTCCCAGTTCCCACTGGCTCTTGGCCCAATCATATCACACAACTCAGGCTCAACTCCCTGTATTATGATGGGCTCGACTTCTACCAAACAAAGGAAGCTCCATCCCGAAGTGGAATCCCAAGGGTGAAAAACTTGGCTTAATTGAACGAGAAATGCCTCTGGCAAAGAGGAAGTCGATCCTTCTCGATTGCCTACCACCCTGACCTCTCCCCTCCCTGCTCTCACTTGCTCCATCTCTGCCATGTCTCAACCCTCCAAACCCCTTTTCATCTAGGTTCTTCTTCAAAAGCGGAAGACTGATTTCTATATCACCCCTCTGCAGCCAGAGAGAGCAGCCAGCAAGCTTAGATTATCAATGGGCTTTTGCACAATGAAGTGAGGTATCTGCACTTCTAGGACAGACTGGTTTCATGTGCCCAAGAAGTCTACTGCATACTGGAGCTAGATGCAGCCATGGTGGGGAGAGGAACTGGAATGGCCCAATGGCAAGGAGCAACTAAGAGACTGAAAAACAAAACAAAACAACAGGGCTGAGTACCATTGCAGTGGAAAAGAACATATGTGTTCAGTGCTAAACAAAACAATATGTTAACAGCACACACATCCTATGTTAACACTAAGTTTAAAGCATACTGATTCTTGTATTATGAGGTGGCTTACTGCTAAAATTGATTTGAGTCTCTGATTACATATAAACACTCCTTCCAATACCCTGATAAGTAGCAAGTCATCATGGTATTGTGTAGAGGTGGGATTTGGGGGGGCGGGGGTGTGACTCTTTCTGATTATGGAAGTTGCTATGAAAGTAGGTAATTTGCAGAGAGCTCATCTTGGGTTTCCCACACTGGAGAGTGATGGGAAAATCCAATTGTCTTTGTGGCTGTCACTTCTCCAGGGGCTTCTTACACTGACCACACATTCCCAGCAGAGAGGATGGATGATGCTGTGGCTCCTGGGGAAGAGTACACCTACCAGTGGGTCATCAGTGAGGACAGTGGGCCCACACCCGATGACCCGCCTTGCCTCACCCACATCTACTACTCCTATGAAAACCTGACCCAGGACTTCAACTCAGGGCTGATTGGACCCCTACTTATCTGTAAGAAAGGTAAGAGCAGTAACACCAGATTCAACCACAGCAGAGACCCTGGAGTACCTGGGAGATTGTACTGGGGTGAGGCTTGGAGAACCTTGGGACCTTCTTGTAGGTGATGCAGGAGAAGGCAGTGGAGACCAGATCATGAATGAGGAAAAGTGTCACCTGGTACCAACTTTTCCTGTTTCTTCTAAAACCTCCCTTCATCTTAGTTATGGCAATTTCATTCAAGTCTATTCTGACACTGTGTCTGCATGTTTGCCTGACCAGTCATCTTTACTTCAAAGTCAAGTCTATTTATTTTAAAGTGTATAGCACCCTACTCACTGAGAGAGTTCCGGGAAAGGACACTGGCTGGTACAACTGAGGGAGCTGAGGTTTCTTTTGGTGATTTGGTTTATAAACATGTATACTCCAACTCTCCTTCTTTGTTGTTATTTGGTTGAGGATGGGTTGGTTAGTTGGTTGGTTGGTTGATTGGTTGGATGGCTGATTGATCTTTTATTTTTTTTTAGTAGACAGGGCCTTAAACTCAACGATATTAGACGCCCATGTGATAGGATTGCAGGTGTGAACCACCATTCCCAGCTCAGTTTGCTTTCTTATAAACAAGCTGAACACTTTGGGTGTCGGCCACAGACTTCGTGAGTGTCAACTTTTGCTGACCTATGTAGATCTGTGTCTTTGAGACCTGGAATTTGAGGACCTTAAGGAATGGGCAGTCTACAGTCTAACACTGGAGACAGTTTTCCATCAGTTTCAGTGTGCTTTTATAATACTCAAGTGAAATGAAGAAAGCAATGATCCAAGGAAGGTTGTTGGAGTTCAGAAAAACATGAACAGTAAAACATGTAAATCAACTCCAGCAAACACATACTAAATATTGACAGAGCAGCCCTTTCCCAGAACTCTCCCAGGACTGCCCAGTTTAAACACGATTGCCTGGCACGTACCATCAGTGATATCTGGGAAAGAACAAAAGTAAGGCAGAGGCCATATCCAGGTTCAGGCGCACGGAGGACAGACTCGGTATATTCCCTTATCCAGGTTCAGGCGCATGGAGAACAGCACTCGGTATATTCTTTCATCAGATTGGGTTCTGACATCCAGCAAGAATAAACGTATAAACCAAATGTAAATGTTTAACAGGAGTATAGAATACGTCCAAGGACAATGCGGGAACAAATCATCTGAGATAAAGGCCCTCTGCCTTTCTTCCCGGAGCCTCTCTCAGTTCCCCATGGCGTTGTTCACCATGGGTCATTCTTGCAATCACCATGCTCAGACAGTGAGGCATTCCATTAGCAATGTTCTTAGAATTACCTTGACTTTCTCTTCTCTTACTCTGAGCGACTTCAACCCACCTTCATTGAAACCATCAAAGAGTCACAACAAACTGTACCAGGGGATAATGCCATTAATACCTATACACAAGCCATATACCCAGCTACTTATTCATCATACAAACATATTTTTAAATTTCCTGGCATATAAAAGATACTGCAATTGCATTGAAAGAATGTATTCTTATAAAAGGCATTTTCATTTTATCACCATTTTTACTCATATAAGGATGGGTTTATCTTTATACAAACATTTCTCTAGTTCAGTGTCCCATTTATCTGCAAACGAGGAAGCTGTATTCAATACGGGGCCTTGTGTTGTGCCATTTGAGCTAAGGCATGCATTCTGGTCTGGAAGACTGGAAGAAATGTGTTTTTTTTATATTGTTTATGGTAAGTAGTCATTTTGAGCCTTTTTCCCACAAGTAAACAATTGTTAATTTATTTATGTAAATATTTGATTTTTTTAACCTTTTTATTGATTTTTTTGTGGATTTTGCATCACACATCCTGATCTCATTCATCTTTCCATCCCTTCGCATCTACCCTCTGCCACTGCAACTCCCCCAACCCAAACAAAACAAAATATTTTTTTAAAAGAAAGGAAGGAAGGAAGACAGACAGAAAGAGAAAGAAAGAAAGAAAGAAAGAAAGAAAGAAAGAAAGAAAGAAAGGAAGGAAGGAAGGAAGGAAGGAAGGAAGAAAGAAAGAAAGAAAGAAAGAAAGAAAGAAAGAAAGAAAGAAAGATCTTGTGGAAACTGCAGTGTGCCACAGTGAATCGCATAGCGTACCATTTACCCCATACATCTTTACTTTCGGGTGTTCACTTCAAAGAGTTGTTGGTCTGGTTCAAGGCCTCTGGCTGCTGCTGGGCCCTCCTGGACATCCTCTTGGAACCTTTCTGGACTGCTCTTGTGTTGACTGAGTTTTCTGTCCTGCCCGGTTCCCGCCATCATTAAGTCCCAAGAAATCACACAGAGGTCTACATTAACTGTAAAATGATTGGCCCATTAGCTCAGGCTTCTTATTAATTCTCATAACTTATATTAGCCCATTATTTTTGTCTATGTTAGCCACATGGCTCAGTACCATTTTCTGCGAGGCAGTCACATCTTGCTTCTTTTGTGGTAGGGTCACAATTGTGAACCAAGCTTTCTTCTTCCCAGAATTCTCCTGTTCTTGTCGACCCACCTCTACTTCCTGTCTGGTTCTTCTGCCTATACTTCCTGCCTGGCTACTGGTAAATCAGCATTTATTTAAAATATAATTGACAGAATACAGACATTGTCCCGCATCATTCTTGGACATCCTGCTGTTGCCTGTGTTTTGAAGATCCTGCAGCTTTGGATCTGCAAGACTGGCCCCCTCACATGCTTCAGCAGATCACTGATGGCGTGGATGTTGGGATGGACCAACTTATATCCCTGGTTTGGGGCCTGGGTGGTAGCTGGGTTGGTCAGCCCACCAGCTCCCCCTTATCCTCGTCTCTAGGGCAAACTCTCCATCACCTCCCTGGATAGCTCACCCTTTGCATCAGGCAGTCGGGGGGGGTGGATCTAGTTCTCCTGCTCTTACACCCTCAGGGTCAACTGACCCGCATCTATACCACCAGGGCCAGCTCTACTATGTTGTCCAAGTGAGGTGCAGGGGTCACTCCTCCCAAGTGCTGCAGCTAGTGGGGGGCAGAACCAGTTCTTTCACTCTCATGACCTCAGGAACAGCTCTCCCACCCACCGCAAAAAAAAAAAAAGGGGCAGGGGAGGGAAGGTTTTGGCTTTTGGTAGTAGACTTTTACTAAATAGTTCAAAATTTATTTGAACTCCCTATATAGCCCAGGCTGGCCTCAAACTCATGATCCTCCTTCCTCAACTTCCTGAGTACTAAGATTTTAGGAACAGATCATAGGACCTGGCTGGGAATGTATGTTTCAAATTTATATCAACACTACTTGGTTCTGGCCCCAAGTTCAGATGTGTGGGAACACTGAAGGTACTCTTCAATCCAGAGTGCAATAGAGGCATGTCTTCTCTCTCAGGCACACTAACTGAGGACGGGACTCAGAAGATGTTTGACAAGCAACATGTGCTGCTGTTTGCTGTGTTTGATGAAAGCAAGAGCTGGAGCCAGTCGCCATCCCTAATGTACACAGTCAATGGCTTTGTGAACAGGACGATGCCAGGTAACACAGGGGCCACACACCATTCAGCGATGACTGTGTCACCGGTATCTTGGGCCCACTGGTTCTGTAAGGTAGCTTACCACATACACTGGTTTCCAATGCCTAGGAGCAAATTATCACAATCTTGTGCAATGATTCAGTGACTCTCAGGACCTTTACCATCATCATCTTGTGTGTGTGTGTGTGTGTGTGTGTGTGTGTGTGCCCTATCCAGGAAATACAACAGATAAATCAGAAGGCAACAAGGAACTTGTTAGGTGTTGCATCTGAGTATATCATTTCTACTCAAGTACAGAGTCACTCTCTAATAGGAATGCTCAGCAGAAAGAATGAAATAAAAGGGCTGGAGAGATGGCTCAGTGGTCAAGATCACTGGCTGCTCTTCCAGAGGTCCTGAGTTCAATTCTCAGCAACCACATGGTGGCTCACAACCATCTGCAATGGTATTGATGCCCTCTTCTGGTGTGCATGAAGACAGAGCGTTCATGTACATAAACTACATAAATAAGTAAATCTGAAGGAAATAAAGATATGTTTAGTAAAGATAAACAGGACTATGCTCTACCATACAAATATTTTATTAGTTGTTCAAAAGTCTTTTGATAAACAATATTCAGTGGCATATAGAAAGTTTTCTCTTCCCATCTACAGATAAAGAGTTTTGCAAAGAGGTAAAATCATAGCAACTATAAAGTGGAGGGAAAGCTGACTTCCACTGTACTAGTCAGTTTTCTATTGCTGTGATAAAATGCTGAATGCTGGCTACTGTATATAAAAAAAAAGATGCTTAAAAAAGAATTCAGTTTCAGAAGCAGAAAACTCAAGACTGGCAGGCTCATCAACTCAGCCTTTGGTGAGGGACCACTTGTCTGTGTCATAGTAGGGCAAAGAAGCAAAAGGGAAGTGGCTACATGTAGAAGAGGCCAAGACCGGGATGGCCTTGCTTTTTAATAACTCACTCGCGTGAGAATTAACCAAAGTTCCAGGAGAACTACATTAATCTCCTCCAAGGACAATCTCTCCAGTGACCTAACCACTTGCCTCTACGCTCTATGTTTATAAGGTTCTACCACTTGAAATCCACCACACAGAGCCAAGCTTCTGGTGTCTGAGCCTTTTAGGAGACATGCTGTAACCATAGCAACCACCAATACTTCCACTTCTTCTAGGTCTTTCTAGTAAAACTGACTTAGAATGAAAAATCCAGGAGATATATGCACGTGTGTGTGTGTGTGTGTGTGTGTGTGTGTGTGTGTGTGTGTGTGAGATGTAGTGATAACAACTCAGGGAGAAAACCTAGATTTGCTCTTTCTTTGCTCCCATGGTGACTGGGGAATTGTTCATTTGCTCTGTGGGGGACTCTAACCTTGGCTTCTATCCTGGATTTACATTCAAATTTCAAATTTGCAATCACAAGATATAAGATAACTGGCTACAAATTGGTCCCCTAGGATATTTACATATATACATACATAAGTAAATACATATATGTCCCATAGCATATGTGTATATATTATATTTATGCTCAGTTTAGAAAAAATGAAAGTATTTCCCTATTAAAAGATTCCAGGGGCTGCTGTGATGACTCAGCGAGTAAGGGTGCTTTTTCTCCAGGCCTGATGACCTGGGTTCGATCCCTCGGATCCACATGGTGGAAAGAGAAAACCAGCTTACACAGGTTGTCCTCTGACCTCATTGTGAATCACGTGATTCATGCACATACCCAAAATCAATCGTTAAACAATTGTAAACAAAAATAAAAGTTCTAAATTTCATTATGTATCAATATCACAAACGACTTCTTTTACAGAGAAATCAACATTGTCAAGAGTTGAGGTCTGGTTTGCTTTCCATTTTTATTCTGTTTCATTTGGCACCATCTTCTGTCTGGCTCATTCAGCTCTGGATAATGATTCTGAGTTTCAAAACTAGGTTCTTCCAAAGCTGAGACTGAACTAAGTGACCTCTCCCTTGGAAGATCTGAATTTGCACCTCATTCATCTCCCTGCCTTTGTGCTGTCCTTACCAACTAGTAGGCTCAACATGCTGTTTCCAGAAGTGGAATTAACAATCCCATTATCTGTGTCTTGACAGGGAGAATAATCCGTGTAAATATATAAAAGCCAAAATGGCCGACTGTGCATGTAAATAAAACAGAAACAACTTGATCAGGACAAAAAATTTGTAGTTGAAAAAGAAGGGGATAAATGTGGCCACAGAAACACACATAGCTTCTAGCTACCTCCCAGCTTCCTGTTCACAATGTTCACCAAGGACAAACGCCTCCATGGATGAGAAACCAGTTCCCAGCCCATCCTCTTCTATCTAGTGGTCATGGATCTGGGTAGGAGCCAAGACTGGACTCTTTCCCAGAGCAAACGAGCATTTTCTCCATCACTGTGGCAACACAGAAAGCAAAGCTGAGCTTTCCCCCTGGTTTTTTCTCCTTCAGTTGTGATCAATCTGTCCATGAAAAGCTCTCAGCGTCCAGTTGCAGCAAGGGCACCAGTGACACAGAGAGTAAACCATTGTCATTAAAACAATTCAAAAGTGGGTGAAGACACCATAGAACATCCTTTGCACATCTTCACACTTCTTTCTACTTTGACAGAACTTGACTTCTACCTGCATGAGAGGATTAGGGTCCTGACACTCTGGCCAGATCGATGTGACCAGTACTTTACTGATTCATACACTGAGAACCCTATATCTTGAGCGACCTCTCAGTCCTGGACCAACCAGGAGGGTTTGTCACATATTCAGCTGCTTCCTAACTTTAGTCCTTTAGCTGTTCTTGCAGTTCCGGGGGAAAGGCCCTCTTTCTAAGCTCTATCCCCTCTTTGGAGGTACTACTTGCTACTTGAGTTGTGACTCTTTGTTTGCGTGCCACTATGCATTCGGATGTTGTCTCTCCCTCTCAGATGTAACAGTCTGCGCCCATGATCACGTCAGCTGGCATCTGATTGGAATGAGCTCAGGGCCAGAGCTGTTCTCTATCCACTTCAATGGTCAAGTCCTGGAGCAGAACCAGCACAAGGTGTCCACCATCACGCTGGTCAGTGCTACATCGACAACCGCGAACATGACCATGAGCCCAGAAGGAAAGTGGATCGTTTCTTCCCTCATCCCAAAGCATTATCAAGGCAAGACACCTTTCTGATCATCTTGTGTTGGGTGCAGCTCCGTTTGTTCTCCTTTACCCTTTTAGCCAACCCCACCTAGACTCAAGCATCCTGGTTCCCAATGGTACCATTACACCCCCTTGCTCTTAGACTCATGACCCAAGGGTTGGAGGTGAAGGAAGTGAAGGCATTGACAAAATCCTTTAAAACAGAGGTCTCTATTTCCGTGAAAGAAGAAGAAAACTGATGCTTCTCCAGATACTTCTCTTGGGTGTCTTTCACATGTAGCCAAGGAAGGAGCTCAGAGACTAGACAGAACAAGGTGAACATCCACAAATTTATAGAAGTATAGAATTATGAAGATTGACAAGGCCACACATGAGAATATGGTCCCGTACAATGAAAGGAGCTCAAAAGCCAGGCACAGAAAAGAACTCAATGTGAGTTGAGTGGACCATAGATTACATGTTGTGTGTTTGTTTTACTGAGAAAGGAGCTTACACTGCAGTAACTCACCCTATGTTCTAAGCTGGCCTTGAACTCATGGCAGCCCTCCTATCTCAGCCTCCCCAGTGCTGGGATTATAGGCATGAGCCACCATGCCTGCTAGCAATGGACTTCAGAGAGCAGCAGTTAACTCTCCTGAACCAGCAGGAGTTGTGTGGTGCCGTGTAAATGAAACAGTTAGCTGTCATGTCACACAGTTTTGCCTTTAAACTGTTGAAAGAGACACTCATGTTGATAGAGTTGAAGATCTAAGCACATTCCATTACTTTAGGAAACTGTTTGTTACCAACAGGTGTGTAGGCACTTGAGGAATAAATACTGTATGAGATCCCTTTGTTTTCATCCTGAGCAATGGAAATTATGTTAAAGTGATGACAATGATGAACTGTCACTGTGGTATAGTTCTTAATAGGAATAAAGCAAAACTAAATCTAAAATTAAGAACAAGTGGTATTATGAATTAACAATCACATTAAGTGATGGAGGAAGGTCATTGGTTAAAAAAAATAAAGAAACTGCTTGGCTGGCCCTCATAGGTTAAAACATAGGTGGGAGGAGTAAACAGAACAGAATGCTGGGAGGAAGAGGAAGTGAGCTCAGACTCTACAGCTCTGCGCTCTGGAGCAGAGACGCCATGCTCCCGGCTCCTGGGCAGACACGGGGATAGCTCTGCTCTCTGAGGCACACGCGATTCAGCTCCGACCCAGGATGGACGTAGGCTAGAATCTTCCCGGTAAGCGCACCCAGCTGTGCTACACAGATTATAAGAAATGGGCTAGTCCAGGTGCGAGAGTTAGCCTAGGAGGCTAGATAGAAATGGGCTAAGCAGTGATTAAAAGAATACAGTGTCCATGTAATTATTTCGGGTAAAGCTAGCTGGGTGGTGGGACACAGCCCACCGCTCCTATTACAACAATTAAGTATACACCATTGTGTTCTTCATTTATCAAAGGGACAAATAACAAGAAAAGATAATTTTTTGTTTTGTTTATTGAGACAGGATTTCTCTTTGTAGGAGCCTGTCCTGAAACTTGCACTGTAGACCAGCTGACCTCAAATTCACAGAGATTGCCTGCCACTGCCTTCTTAGTGCTGGGATTAAAGGTGTACGCCACCACTGCTCAATGACAAAATTTTTATATTTAGTTATGAGAGAGAGAGAGAGAGAGAGAGAGAGAGAGAGAGAGAGCTATGTTAAGCATCAAACCCAGGGGCACCTACCTGTTAAGCCCACACTTGATCATAGCGCTATACCCCAGTCCTGGTCCCAGGGTTTTAAGTTTGCTCCTCCATCAGGGAAGCTTTCCAACTTCTTCCTCTAGCCCTTGCCCCTCATCCTGCTCTCTACTCTTGCGTCTTCTGTGACCCATTATGAGAGTGTCTGAGCATTGCTTTACTGTTATTATTTGTATCCCATGAATTGTTTTTTTAATATACATTTTGATGAATTTTTTTCTCTTAAATTCTACTGCTGACTTTCTATCTTAATCCAGCTGGGATGCAAGCTTACATTGACATTAAAAACTGCCCAAAGAAAACCAGGAGTCCCAAGACGCTCACTCGAGAGCAGAGGCGACACATGAAGAGGTGGGAGTACTTCATTGCTGCAGAGGAAGTCATTTGGAACTATGCACCTGTAATACCTACAACTATGGACAAGTGAGTCGGGGTCAGACCACCATGCAAAGAGGAGAGAGATGAGAGGCGTGCTCCTCGGGCGGGTCCTTAGGCTAAAATGTGACCAACTCTCAAGGGACGTACATATTGGTTTCCACCTAGACATTCTTATCCTTATCATTTAATTGCCCCTAAATCACCATAGGAATGTGGCCTGGTGATGATAACAAAAACAACAGCAGCTAGAATTCTCTGAATGCTTGCTACTGCTTGTAGTGGATGTTGGCTAAGGGCTTCAAGTCAGTTCTACAAGTTCAGGGCTACTCTTCTGTTCTCATACCTGAGAGAGGAAGCCAGAAAATAATAAGGAAAATTGGAAATTCTAGTAGCTCTTCATATGCCAGTCCTAATAAGAAAGGTTAAAGTGGAATTTCACTGGATTGCTGCTCTGTACCTATCAGACTGCCAGGCTCACATTACACCATCTGTTGCCAAGGCTATGGAAAACAGAACCTATCACACATTCTGGTAGCCCAGAGTGCTTCTAAAGACATTCTGTAGGATAATTTGACAAAATATGTTAGAATTGTAAGCATATACACCCTTTCCCAGCATCACCCTGGTCCTGGAATTTAACTGCACAAAAGGATTCCTATTCGCGAGCGGAGGGCTGTGGAAATAAGGTGCATACTGCCGCACTATTAATAGTAATAAAAATTAGAATCAATTCCGAAAGTCCATCAGTTGGAAAAGAGAATCAAGTTACAGCACATTCATGCAATGGAATACTGTGAATCAAAAAGAAAGCGAGAGAGGAAAAGAGAAAGAAAAAAAGAAAGAGAAGAAGGAAAGAGAGAGAAAGAAAGAAATAGAAAGAAAGAAAAAAAAGAAGGAAGGAAGGAAAGAGAACAAAACAAAGAGAGACAGAGAGAGACACACACACAGAGAGAGAAGAAAGAAGAAAAAAGAAAGGAAGGTGCAGACATTTTCTGTCCAGATCTCACCAGGTACCTATGACCTATTCAGTACTGGAGCAGGTGACTCTTAATTGCTAGTTTTTGGCTGTGTGAAGAACATCAGGATGTTGTAAATTACTCTGAGACTATTCCAAGAAGTAGCATTTTAGGCAACCCCAAAGCAGAACTTGCATGCGCAAGGGTTTCCCATTGGACTCTCTACTTGAAGTAGTTTGACTTTTCTTTTATTATTTCATTTCACGTTAAGGAAATACAGGTCTTTGCACTTGGATAATTTCTCAAATCAAATTGGAAAACAGTATAAGAAAGTTATTTACCGGCAATATGAGGACGAGACCTTCTCCAAACGCATGGAGAGTTCCGGTACCAAACAAAGTGGGATTCTGGGCCCTATTATTAGAGCCCAGGTCAGGGACACACTCAAGGTAAGCAAAGAAATATGGAGGCAGGGAAGAACTGAACCAAAAAGACAGCTCAGGGATTGGCAGTTTTCAATATTTTTAAATGTATTCATATAATTTTAAATGTAAACACAGCTTTTAGTTTTACTTAGTATTTCATGCATTTATAGCCTTACTCAATAATACAAGGATCTTGACAGATAAACCAGAAGGGAATAAAACAGAGTCACAAGTAGGTGCAATGAAACAATCCCAAGGTTGTCTGCAAAGTTTGTCCAAACTTGAGCAGCAAAGTAAAAAGGAAATACGTCTGAGTAAGGTGTACATGCCTGTGAACACTGCACCATTTACCTGAGGTAGAGAGCCAGGAGTAATTTCTGTGTCCTTGACAAAATCCCACAACTGTCGCAAAACAGAAGGGGTGGGCAGCTTTTGAAAATAACATTGTTCGTTATCAGTGTGAACATCTGAGTCAGGAGAGTGGAGAGAAAATGACTTCGGGACAGTCTAAGCATGTGGCTCTAATGGTTGGTCTCTAGTCCAGCAGCATTTATATCACCTGGGGCCTGTGATGGAGAAAATTAACTCCCACAGGTTATCTGCTGACCTCATATGCACACTGTAACATACATGCCTTTAAACATACATACACACACAGAGACACACGCACGCACACACGTGTACACACACAGTGCACATATGTACACGCACATGCTAAATGTAATAATAATATGATTGAACATTGTATTACATCACAGAGCTAGGTAAAGACCCAAGTAACAGACAACTGAAAGTTGCATCTTCGGCAAGACCCTAGGATGTAGATAATCTGCATATCAAAGTTGATTTAAAGGCTTTGTCTGAAAACCAAGTAGAAGATAAAACTAAGGTTATCTATTGAAGATTAATAGGCAAATTGGGACTTCTGTGAAAATCATGCCCTAGAAAAAGCCCATTTTGTTCATTTGAAAGTAATCAGATGACAGAGCCTTCTTTCCCCTCTTTCCTTCCTTCCCTCATTTTTGGCTCCACTAAGATGCCTTAGGTTTCAGCATAAGCAGATGCTGTCTGGAACTCAGGGTCTGGCTCTTGGGGCCCTCCAGGAAGATAACTTCATTGACAGTAATCTCAGGGAGCAAGACAAGCAGAGGCAGCACGGTTTCGCGGAGGAAAGGAATAGATGAGGTCCGATCTGAAAGAATAAGGGAAGGATGATGGGATCATCTGGGAGAGGAGGATGTGCTATGAGGCAAATGTAACTTCTCCTAAGCTGTTCCCCAGGGACAAAGTTCCATTTCTCATCTTTATTTGGGAGTAAGACTCCCCCAGAGACTCCTTCCTGCCTGGTAATGGTGGCGGGGCGGGGGGTTGCTGCACGGATGAACAGAACTGATTCCCGCATTTCTTGGTAATGGGGGAAGGCTGGACTGCTGCACAGATAAACAGAACTGATTTCCCCATTGCTTGAGCACACATCTGTGGGTGCACATCCGCATGTCACGTGCATACCTGCCCACACATGCACACACAGAGGTAAGTGTGCAAAGCTGCCATCTTTTGATCTAATAGTTGCAAGAGTAACCTTCGATGCTGAAATAATTGATATGACTTAACTTTGTAGATTGTGTTCAAAAACATGGCCAGCCGACCCTATAGCATTTACCCTCATGGGGTGACATTCTCGCCTTATGAAGATGGAGTCAACTCTTCCTCCACCTCAGGTGGGAACCTTTCACTTCTACTGAAAGAGACTAAGGACCGCTGAGAAACTTCCATGGTTTCCTCTTGTCCTATTTGCTCGGTGGTTATGACAAGTGCAATCAGTAACACTCATGGAGGGGTACTCTCTAAAAATCCCAGCAAACCCTTCTCCCTTTGATGGTTACAAATGCAACGCCTTTCTGAGTGTCTTTGGCGGCATCTAGTGGAGAAATATTGAACAGCTAAATGATAATCTGTAGTCAAGCGTTTTAGACAAACAGAATTATAACTCCTGATAGTAGTTAACTCCTGATAGTAGTTACTCTAAATAAAAGCTAAGGGAGATATTTATTACGATGGAATAATTTCTTAGAAAATTAACAGTGTATATTTTCTTTCAGGCAGTCACACCATGATCAGACCAGTTCAACCAGGGGAAATCTACACTTACAAATGGAACATTCTAGAGTTTGACGAACCCACAGAAAACGACGCCCAGTGCCTAACAAGGCCTTACTACAGTGATGTGGACGTTACCAGGGACATCGCCTCTGGGCTAATAGGCCTGCTTCTAATCTGTAAGAGCAGGTCCCTGGATCAGAGAGGCATACAGGTATTTTAACCTTAGAGTAAACCTTGAAATAGGAATTTCTCCTGACTGGAGTAGGTTAGGTCTCCCTGCTGGCCAATAGGGTTTTTCCTTCTAAAGTGCACTTAGACAGTAGTCTTCTTTAGCAACAGTGTGACAATATTTTCATCAGGGGTCATCTTTTCTGTTGTTGCTCTTTCTGTTTTCATTTGGATTCTCACTGCAGAGCACAGCCTGGGTGTGATGCTGAATATTTTTTTAAGTTTCTTTTTTTTTTTTTTTACTGATTTTTATTGAGCTCTACATTTTTCTCTGATATCCTCCCTGCCTCTCCCCGCAAGGTCCCAATGCTCCCAATTTACTCAGGAGATCTTGTCTTTTTCTACTTCCCATGTAGGTTAATCTATGTAAGTCTCTCTTAGTGTCCTCATTGTTGTCTAGGTTCTCTGGGATTGTGGTTTGTAGGCTGGTTTTCTTTGCTTTATGTTTAAGAACCACCTATGAGTGAGTACATGTGATAATTGTCTTTCTGGGTCTAGGTTACCTCACTCAAAAGAATGTTTTCTAGCTCCATCCATTTTCCTGCAAAATTCAAGATGACGTTATTTTTTTCTGCCGTGTAAATGTACCACATTTCCCTTATCCATTATTCGGTCGAGGGACATTTAGGTTGTTTCCAGGGTCTGGCTATGACAAACAATGCTGCTATGAACATAGTTGGGCACATGTCCTTGTGGCACAATTGAGCATCCTTTGAATATATGCCCAAAAGTGGCATTACTGGGTTTTGAGAAGGGTCTTTTCCTAATTTTCTGAGAAATCGTCACATTGACATCCAAAGGGGTTGTTCCAGCTTGCATTCCCATCACCAGTGCAGAAGTGTTCCCTTTTCCCCACAACCTCTCCAGCATAAGTTGTCATCAGTGTTTTTGATCTTGGCCATTCTTACAGGTGTAAGATGGAATCTCAGAGTTGTTTTGATTTGCATTTCTCTGATGGCTAAGGATATTGAACATTTCCTTAAGTGTCTTTCAGCCATTTTAGATTCCTCTGTTGAGAGATCTGTCTGTACTCCATTTTTTTTATTGGATTATGTGATCTTTTGGTGTCCAATTTCTTGAGTTCTTTGTATATTTTGGAGATCAGTCCTCTGTCTGATGTGGGGTTAGTGAAGATCATTTCCCATTCTGTAGGCTGTCATTTTGTCTCGTTGACCATGTCCTTTGCTTTACAGAAGCTTTTCTGTTTCAGGAAGTCCCATTTATTAACTGTTTCTCTCAGTGTCTGTGTTCCCTGTGCCAATGCATTCAAGTGTACTTTCTTTTCTATAAGGTTCAGTGTAGTTGGCTTTATGCTGAGGTCTTTGATCCATTGGGTCTTGAGTTTTGTGCTTGGTGATAGATATGGGTCTATTTTCGTTCTTCTACATGTTGATATCCAGTTATGCCAGCACCATTTGTTAAATATGCTTTCTTTTTTTCCATTTGATATTCTTTGCTTCTTTGTCAAAAATCAGGTGTTCGAAGGAGTGTGGATTGATATCCAGGTCTACTGTTCTGTTCCATTGGTCCTCCTGTCTATTCTTATGCCAATACCAGGCTGTTTTCAGTACTGTAGCTCTGTAGTAGACTTTGAAGTCAGGGATCGTGATGCCTCCAGAAGTTCTTTTATTGTACAGGTTATTTTTTTTTTTTGCTTTGTCATGTGAAGTTGAGCATTGTTCTTTCAAGATCTATGAAGAATTTTTCTGGAATTTTAATGGGCATTGCATTGAATCTGTAGATTGCTTTTGGTAAGATTACCATTTTTACTATGTTAATGCTTCCTGCCCAAGAGCATGGGAGATCTTTCCACTTACTGGTGTCTTCAATTTCTTTCTTCAAAGATTTAAGTTCTTGTCATACAAATCTTCCACTTGTTTGGTTAGAGTTACTCCAAGATATTTTATGCTATTTGTGGCTATTGTGAAGGGTGTTGATTCTCTGATTTCTTCCCCATCCCTTTTATCATCTGTGTACAGGAGGGTTACTGATTTTTTTGAGTTAATCTTGTATCCTGCTACATTACTGAAATTGTTTATGAGTTGTAGAAGTTCCTTGGCAGAATTTTTGGGATTGGTTATGCAACCCATCATATCATCAGCAAACAGAGTTTGGCTTCTATTTTAATTTGTATCCCCTTGATCTCCTTTTTGTGTCTTATTACTCTAGCTAGGACCTCAAGAACTATATTGAATAGATACGGAGAGAGTGGACAACCTTGTCTTGCTCCTGATTTCAGTGGAATTGCTGGGAGTTTCTCTCCATTTAGTTTGATGTTGGCTGTTGGCTTGCTGTATTTTGCCTTTATTATGTTTAGGTATGTTCCTTGTATCCCTGCTGTCTCCAAGACCTTTATCATGAAGAGATGTTGTATTTTGTCAAAAACTTTTTTTGGCATCTAATGAGATGATCATGTGGTTTTTATTTTTCAGCTTGTTTATATGGTGGATTATGTTGAAATATTTTTGTATGTTGAACCATCCCTGCATCTCTGTGATGAAGCCGACTTGATCATGGTGGATGATGGTTCTGAAGTGTTCTTGGATTCAATTTGCCAGTATTTTATTTAGTATTTTTACATCAATGTTCATGAGTGAAATTGGTCTGTAATTCTCTTTCTTAGTAATGTGGTTTGAGTATCAGGGTAATTGTAGCCTCATAAAAAGAGTTTGGCAACATTCCTTCTGTTTCTTTTGTGTGGAATAATTTGAGGAGTATTGGTATTAGTTCTTCTTTAAAAGTCTTGTAGAATTCTGAGTTGAAACCATCTGATTCTAGACTTTTTTGGTTGGGAGACTTTTGATGACTGTTTCTGTTTCTTCAGCAGTTCTAGGTCTGTTTAATTTGCTTATCTGGTCTTGATTTAATTTTGGTGATATTTATCCAAAAAGTTGCCCATTTCCTTTAAGTTTTCCAATTTTGTGGAGTACAGGTTTTTGAAATATGACCTGATGATTCTCTCTGTATTTCCTCCATGTCTGTTATTATGACCCCCTTTTCATTTCTGATTTTGTTAATTTGAATATTCTTTCTCTGCCTTTTGGTTAGTTTGGATAATGGTTTGTTTATTTTGTTGATTTTCTTGAAGAACCAACTCTTTTGTCTCATTGATTCTTTGAATTGTTTTCTTTGTTTCTATTTTGTTGATTTCAGCTCTCAATTTGATTATTTCCTGCCATCTAGTTCTCTTAGGTGAATTTGCTTCTTTTTGTCCTGAAGTTTTCAAATGTTCGTTAATTCCTAGTGTGGGATCTTTCCAGCTTATGTAGGTGTTTAGTGCTATGAACTTTCCTCTTAACACTGCTTTCATTGTGTCCCATAAATTTGGGTATGTTGTGTGGTCATTTTCATTGAATTTTAGGAAGTCTTTGATTTCTCCCTTTATTTCTTCCTTGACCCATTCATGATTCAGGTGAGCATTGTTTAATTTCCATGTGTTTGTGGGCTTTATAGAATTAGTATTGCTGTTGACTTCTAGTTTTAAACCATGGTGATCTGATAGGTACATTGGGTTATGCCAATTTTTTTTTATATTTGTTGAGGTTTGTTTTGTTACTGAGTATGTGGTCAGTTTTTGAGAAGGTTCCTGAGGTGCTGAGAAGAAGGTATATTCTTTTCTGTTTGGATGGAATATTCTATAGATGTCTGTTAAGTCTATTTGAGTTATAACATCTGTTAGTTCTCTTATTTCTCTGTCCATTTTTTGTCTTACTGACATGTCCAGTGGTGAGAGGGGAGTGAAGTCTCCTACTATCAGTGTGTGGGGTTTAATGCATGATTTAAGCTTTGCAAGTGTTTCCTTTACATCTGAGGGTACCCTTCTATTTGGGGCATAGATGTTCAGTATTGAGATTTCCTCTTAATGGACTTTTCCTGTGACTAATATGAAGTGACTTTCTTTGTCTCTTTTGACTGATTTTAGCTTGAAGTCTATTTTGCTAGATATTAGGATAGCTACACCACTTGTTTCTTAGGTCCATTTGATTGGTATATTTTTCCCAACCCTTTACTCTGAAATGATGTCTGTCTTTGAGGTTGAGATATGTTTCTTGTATGCAGAAGAAGGATGGATCCTGTTTTCATATCCAATCTGTTAGCTTGTATTTTTTTATAGGTAAGTTGAGTCCATTTACATTAAGGGATATTAATGACCAGTGATTGCTATTTCCTGTTAATTTAGTTACCATTGTTGGTGATGTTAATTTGTGCATTTTTCCCTTCTTTGGGATTTGCTGCTATGAGACCATCAATTGCCTATGTTTTTGTTGGTGTAGCCAACTTCCTTGGGTTGGAATTTTCCTTGTAGTATTTTGTGTAGGACTGGATTTGTGGCTAGGTATTGGTGAAATCTAGATTTGTCATGGAATATCTTGTTTTGTCTTTCTATGGTGATTGACAGTTTTGCTCAGTATAGTAGTCTGGGCTGGCATCCATGGTCTTTTAATGTCTACATAATGCTTGACTTCTGGCTTTCATTGTGTCCAATGAAAAGTCAGGTGTAATTCTGAAATTCTGATAGGTCAGCCTTTATATGTTACTTGGCATTTTTCCTTTGCAGCTCTTAATATTCTTTCTTTATTCTGTATGATTAGTGTTTTTATTATTATATGGCAAGAGGACTTATTTTTTGATCCAGTCTATTTGATGTTCTACAGGCATCTTGTATCTCCATGGGCATATCTTTCCCTAGGTTGGGAAAGTTTTCTTCTATGAATTTGTTAAGTATATTTTCTGTGCTTTTGAGTTGAATTTCTTTTCCTTCTTCTTACCTATTATTCTTAGATTTGGCTTTTTCATGGTGTCCCATATTTCTTGTATATTTTGGGTTAAGCATTTGTTAGATTTACTGATGAGTCTATTTCCTCTATTGTATCTTCAGCACTTGAGATTCTCTCTTCCATCTCTTGTATTCTGTTGTTCATGCTTGTGTTTGTGGTTCCTGATCATTTTCTCATGATTTCTGTTTCTATAATTCCCTCAAATTGTGTTTTCTTTATTGTCTCTATTTTAGTTTTCAAGTCCTGAATAGTTTCTTTCATATGTTTGATTTCTTTTTCTTGACTTTCTTTAGGTGATTTCCAATTTTTGTTTGTCTTTTCCTCCATTTCTTTAAGGGAATTTCTCATTTCCTCTTTTAGAGTTTCAAACATTCCTTAAAGTTATTTTTAGGTCACTTTCTTCTGCTTCATTCATATTTGATTGTTCAGGTTTTGCTGTTGTAGGGTCTTTAGGTTTTACTGGTGTTGTGTTACTCTTGTGGTGTTGTGTGTGTTCTTACCTTTTCTACTCATCTTTTTCTCTAATAGGTGTGGTAAGGGCTGTCTGAGATTCTGTTAAATAACCTTCTAGGTTTTAGTGAATCCAAAGCTCAGATGGTTGTTCTTCATGGTACAGTCAGTGCCACAGTTCTAGTTACCCCATTGATTACTCCGTGTTCCTGGAGATAGCTCAGTGCTCCTGTTCTTTGCTCTGCTCCCTTGGAGTTTGCTGCTTTAGATCTACTTTGGCCTAGGCTTCTGGCTTTGCCATGTTTCTGTAAATCCTGGTCTGGATATTCTCCTGCAGAAGTCCCTGGCTTGGAGCTGGTCCTGCAAAGATTTCTGACTCCATTCTGCTGCTTCAGATGTCCCAGGTTTGAGTGCACCTGGAACTGCAGAGGATCTGACTCAGGCTTACTCCCTCAGAGGTCCCAGACTCAGGGTCAGTCCCGCAGAGGTTCCAGGTCCCTGCCTATTCCTTTTGATGTCTCAGACCAGTGCCTGGACCCACAGAGGTCTTGGACCCACAGAGATCCTGATTCAGGCCTACTCCCTCTGAGGTCCCAGACTCACACCTGGCCCCACAGAGATCTCTGGTTTCTGCTTATTCCATCGGAGGTCCCAGGTTTACTCACACCCAGACCCCAGGGGTCTTGGCTTGGGTCTACTCCATTGAAGGTCTCAGATTCATGTCTGGACCCTCAGTGCTCTCTAGCTCTGGCTCACTCACTCAGAAGTTACTCCCCTCTACCTGTTCCAATGGAGATCACTGACTCTGCATCTGGTCACTGGCTCAATCCTGATCCGCCATTGACCCGGGACTGAGTTGACTCCTGGGACTGGATTTTGCTCCTGGTTTGTGCTCTTGGTGGAGCTTGCTCGTGATGCTGGATTTTAACCAAGTTTCAAACCCTAGGCCTGTCGGTGTTGCCCGTGTGATGAAGAAGCCAGTTAAGCTCTTTTAATTCTTCTCTCTGATCAAATATATAAGAACACCCTAACCCCAGAAATGTGTTTACAGGTGGCATAAGAATGCAGTGAAAACTTGGTGCCAGTCTTTGTTATTTTCAGAGGCAGGTAACAGAGACAGGAGAGAGTCCTTAGAACAAGGACATTTGGAGCTATAGTTTTGTTTGTTTGTTTGGGTTGTTGTTGTTTTGCTTTGCTTTGCTTTGATTTTGAGACAGGGTTTCTCTGTGTAGCCCTGGCTGTACTGGAACTGGCTCTATAGACCATGGTGGCCTCAAACTTGCAGAGATCCTCTTGCCTCTGCTTCCCTAGTGCTAGGATTAAAGGCATGCACCATCAATGCCCAGCTGGAGCCATAGTTTTGGTGAAATTGGAGCCTGTCAAAAGTTTTTCTTTGGTGAGACTAAGTTACAGCAAAGAATGTGACCAAACAGACTAGATTTCTGTTTGTTTTCGTTTGAGACATGGTTTTATGAGGCCCAACTTGGCCTCAAACTCACTATATGGGCTAGGATGGCCTTGAACATTTAAAAATTGTCTTTTCTTTCTTTTTATTTTTAAATTTTAGTTTTTATTTAATTTTTGTTTTTAGTGTATGGGTGTTTTGCTTGCATGCATATCTTCATACAGTGTGTATCCCTGGTGCCCACAGAGGCCAGAAGAAGGAGTTAAATCCCCTGTAGTTACAGATGGTTGTAGGGTGCCATGTGGATGATGGGAATTAAACCCAGGTCTTCAGCCAGCACTCCTTTTTTTTTTTTTTTAAGATTTATTTATTTATTTGTTTATTATGTATACAGTGTTTTTATGCTTGCTGGCCAGAAGAGGGCACCAGACCCCATTACAGATGGCTGTGAGCCACCATGTGGTTGCTGGGAACTGAACTCAGGACCTCTGGAAGAGCAGCCAGTGCTCTTAACCTCTGAGCCATCTCTCCAGCCTCCGTTTTTTTTTTTTTTTCAAGACAGGGTTTCTCCTTAGCTTTTGATTCCTGTCCTGGAACTAGCTCTTGTAGACCAGGCTGGCCTCGAACTCACAGAGATCTGGCTGCCCCTGCCTCCCGAGTGCTGGGATTAAAGGCGTGCCCCACCACTGCCCGGCCTCAGCCAGCACTCTTAATTGCTGAACAATCTCTCCAGCCTGACCCCTGTTTGTTGGTTTGTTGTTTGTTTTTGTTTTGAGAGAGGTTTCTCTTGTATTTCAGGCAGGCCTCAAACTGATTGTGTAACCAGAATAATTTTGAACTTCCATGCTTCCGGGACTGGAGACATGCTGCCACACCAGGCATATGTGGTACTTGGGAGAACCCAGGATTTTCTGCATGCTAAACAAACACTTTACCAACAGAACTATATCCCCAGCATCCTGAGTTTCTCTCCATTGCAAATGAGTAGTCTTATATTATTCACCTAAAATTCCCATTAGGTTAAATAATAGCGAAAGGGGTCTTACTCAAAGACATGCAAAATAGGCAGATGCCTAGAAAAATCAGAACACTTGCAAGATCTTGATTTATTGACATCGTAAAGGACATGGGAAGGAAGGGCATGAGGCTTCCCTGTTGCAACCTTCTGCTCCTCCTTTACATCATCTGGAGCACACTCAGTCTTTCGTACTGAAAAGTGCTCCACTACAGACACACACTGGCTTGCAGGCGGCGGACGGAGGTAGCATTTTTCCCCTAGGAACTTTTGACTGAGTTCTCTGATCCCCTCCTGTTTGCTTTCACGTATTAGCTATATCTCTGACGAGTGTTTGGTACATCATGGGCTCTCATAGGTGCCTGAAATGTGGCTTCTCTGGACTCAAAGCAATGGGGAAGTAGGAGCCAACTGGAGCTTTAATCCCTGCCCTTTCACCTCCAGAAAGCAGCAGACATTGAGCAGCAGGCTGTGTTTGCTGTGTTTGATGAGAACAAGAGCTGGTACATTGAGGACAACATCAACAAGTTTTGTGAAAATCCTGAAGAGGTGAAACGTGACGACCCCAAGTTTTATGAATCAAATATCATGAGCAGTAAGTCGGAGCCCCCGCTTCTATCTGTCTTTTTTACTCTATTGGTTGCAGCATGTCTTTACCCAAAGGCAAACATGTGATGGCTTTATCCTCTCTCAAAAGCAACCCCTCCTCTCCTCACTCAGGGTCTGAAGACTTGATAATGGGATGCCTGACAACACAGCAACCAAAGCTTTTTTTCTTTTAAGACAAGGTTCAAAGTCTAGTGATCCTTTAAGTCAGATTGGTCTCATGCTTCCAAATTTTGTGTGGGATTTGTTTGTTTGTTTTCTGAGACAGGGTTTCTCTGTAGCTTTGGAGCCTGTCCTGGAACTAGCTCTTGTAGACCAGGCTGGTCTCAAACTCACAGAGATCCGCCTGCCTCTGCCTCCCGGGTGCTGGGATTAAAGGTGTGTACCACGTTTGTGTGGTGTGTATGTGTGTGGTGATGTATGTGTGTGTGGCGTGGTATGTGTGTATGTTTGTGTGTGTATGTGTGGTGTATGTTTGTGTGTCTGTGTATGTATTGTGGTATGTGTTTGTGTGGTGTGTATGTATAAGTGTTTGTACGGTATGGTTTGTATGTATGTATGTGTTTGTGGTGTGTGTATGTGTGGTATGTGTGTTTTGTGGTGTACATGTGTGTCTGTGGTGTATGTATGTGTGTACAGTGTATGTATGTGTATGGCATGGTGTGTGTTTGTATGTATGTGTGGTGTGTGTTTGTGTGTATGTATGTGTGGTATGTGTTTGTGTGTGTATGTATGTGTGGTATGTGTTTGTGTGGTATGTATGTGTGTTTGTGTGGTGTGGTATGTATGTATGTGTGTGTGTGGTGCATGTGTATGTGTAGTATGTGAATGTGATGTGTTGTGTGTGTGTTGAAGTGTGCATGCAGTAGGCAACGATGAAGGCTGGGAGGAAAGGCATGAGGACCTTGGTCAGTGGTACCTAAGGATTTTAGAAATGTGCATGGTGAAGACCCTCTAGTTGATGCCAGGACAGAGATAAGATGTCTTTTAGAGAAAGCTGCATTCTCCAGTCAGAGTCAAGCAGGGTGAGCGTGGGAGCCCAGTGTCGTGAGAAGGCGGTGGATGCAGAAGTCTGAAGAGAAAGTATGTGGAAAGGAATTCAGAGCAGAGGGAAAGTTCCCTGAGCTTGGTATTTGCTATGATTCCAAAGTCCATTGTCATGAGAAGTCTGAGATGAGTTTACTGTGGCATCTGCAAGCAATTTCCTTCCAACAACCAGAGTCCCCTACACATACACACACACACACACACACACACACACACACACATGCACACAAACCCATGCACACACACCCATGAACATACACATGCACGCATGCACACACCCATGCACACACACACACCATTCCTCAAAATAAAAAGCCACGTCCATCACCTTTTCTGATGAATAACCACCTCTCTGCAGGTGGCTTCCCAGAGACTGTTCATGTAGTTTCAGGACTGACAGGTGCCACATTAAGCTGACTTCACATAATTTCCTTCCAGTAAGGGCCCTGTGATAGCTCTAGACCTACAGCTCAGGTCTAGACCTACAGCTCAGGTCTGTGATAGCTCTAGACCTACAGCTCGAGTCTGTGATAGTTCTAGATCTATAGCTCAGGGTCTGTGATAGTTCTAGATCTATAGCTCAGGGTCTGTGATAGTTCTAGATCTATAGCTCAGGTC
>NW_004949095.1:13452965-13461505 GCF_000317375.1 Microtus ochrogaster
CTATAGCTCAGGGTCTGTGATAGCTCTAGACCTATAGCTCAGGGTCTGTGATAGCTCTAGATCTATAGCTCAGGGTCTGTATAGCTCTAAACCAATAGCTCTAGACCAGTGCTGCCCAAAAAATTACAGGTGAGTCATTTACATGAAATTTCCTGGTAAGTTAAAAAATAAAGAGAAATGAGTGAAATTCATTAGAATAATCTTTACTTAGCTCAGCATATTCCAGATACTATCTTTTTTGTTGTTTTGAGATAGGCTTTCATGATGTAAAGATATATAATTTTTTAAAGTAATACAAATAAATGGGATATGCTTTATGACTGTCTTCGCAGTACAGTGTGTATTTGATCTTAAAGTACATGTCAATGGAATATACCTGCTCACAGCCTCTTGCAGCCAGTGCCCATAGTATTAGCCCATTTAGAAAAGCATCTGCAATGATGTAGAAACTAATAACACTTTCAGCAACTCAACATATATTTGGTACATAGTCACTTATATTTGTTTTTTTTTTTTAGTACCAAACACCATACGTACTAGGAGTGCGGTCACAGTGGTGACCTGGGTGTACTGGTTGTGCCCTCCAATAAATCATATCTTAATTGGATTACCATGTGCAGTACATATGTAAATAAAGATGTTGCCCAAAGTGGTGTTCCTTTAAAGATAATTAAAATACATGAACTCAGTGCTTGAATGGAAACTATTAGACTAGCCGTCTGTCAACCTTAGGTTACAGATAACAGTTCTCAACAACAAATGTGCTCAGTAAGCTCCTTGTTTTGTGACATTCATTCTTACAAGTATGATGCCCAAGAAGATAAAGTTCTTCTATATAGACTTGTCTTCCTGGTAGGCTCATCTTGGACAATCTAAATCAAGTACAGCAGAGCATAAAGTAACATTTTATAGTTGCTTGATGGATGCATACTAAACCGATGAGCATGAGAGGCTTTATCTTTATCCTGATTTTCCCCCTCAACTAAGTCAGGAGCATCAGCCATGTTTTGGGAAGCTGACTCTGACCTGCTCACACATTAGCCCTCAAAGCTTACCTTCTCTAACCACTGCCTTAATGCAGCCAAATGAGTATAGAGGCATTTGTCTGGGCTGTGATTATGGGTCCTCGTGTTGTACAGACCTGGCATTTGACAGATTTTACTCTTTCAGCTCTCAACGGCTATGTGCCTGAGAGCATATCCACTCTAGGATTCTGCTTTGATGACACTGTCCAGTGGCACTTTTGCAGTGTGGGAATTTATGATGACATATTGACCATCCACTTCACCGGACACTCATTCATCTACGGGAAGAAGCACGAGGACACACTGACCCTGTTCCCTATGAGCGGTGAATCTGTGACCGTCACGATGGACAATGTTGGTGAGTAAGAGTCTAGGTATTTAGAGGGAAAACTGATCGGCTCTCCGGTGGAGAAAGGTCTATTGAGCTATCCCAATGACCACAGCTCCTGGTGTGTCTCCAGGACCCTTGTGGGCTTGCCTTACCCTGCTGCTCATGGTTTATAGTTGGGAAAATAATGGCTTAAATAGAAGCAGTTTCATGCCAATTCCATTTGCACATCTCTGAAATAACCAGGCAGCAAAGACATACAATGGCAGAAAGACAGATGTAACCCTGAAGAAGCAGCAGAAAGGGATTAGCCACGAAAGCAGCCTTTGGTGTCAGTCCTCAAGTGTCATTGACGTTTTTATGAAACAGTGGCATGGAATTTGCCAAATAGGCCATTGTAACTGTCCAGTGGACCCCAAGGACCCACCTATATCCACTTCCCCAGAGATGGAATTACAAACTTGGGCTACTAGCCCTGACTTTTTTTTTTTTTTTTTTTACATGGATGCTGGGAATCAAACTCAGGTCCTTGTGCTAACTGAACTGTGTTCCCAGCCCCACTTTTCAGTTTCTTATCAGAGACCACCCCACCTTCAGGTGAGCAACCATTAGATGAGCCCTGGAGGCTGCCTCAGAGACAGCATCGTTGTGTAAGACCAAAGTTGCAACTTTAGATGTGTTACTGGCCCTCACTAAGCCTGAAGTCTCCCTCAGAAGAGCTTGAGAGCACTGTCCAGAGTTGTTTCAGCTCCTAGTTGTAAGCTCCTCCAAGTGCCCAGCACTCAACAAGTGGTTGCGTTGGTGCTGTCCCGGGTCATCCTTAGTGTCTCAGTAATTCACTTTCAAAATGATACATACATTATTTCCTAGAAATACCTAAATACCCTTTCTTTGTGGGAAAACAACCTCACCATCGTCTCTCAAATTCCAAGCCTCAGACAAAATGTACAAGTAAGCAGACGGTAATGACTTTTGAGGTCCATTTTATCACTGATTTCCCCTTTTCTTGGTGTATTCTAAAGCAACAATTCTTGAACAATCCAAACCGAAAGTCTCTTTTTCTTCTTAATCTCCATAGACCAATAGTTTAAAGCTAATTTCTGTTAAATACCCTAGCCTAAAAGTACAATGACCCTGTGGATAGATACCAAAGCAATGTCAAGCTACATTTTAAAAAATTCCTAGACACCCTATTCTTGGTTTTTCTCTCTATGTCAATGTAGCTCAGTAACTCACCATTTATAGTCTAGCATGGTCCATAGCTCACACATGGGCCCTCTGGTTAAAATTCACTAGAAATTGTTTCCCCCAGCAGATCCTGGTGTTTTTATAACTTTTCCTGAGCTTTTAACCTTCCCTTCTCTGTCTCTCCTATAAAGGAACGTGGATGTTAACTACTATGAATTCCAATCCAAGACACAAAAACCTAAGACTGAGATTTAGGGATGTTAAATGTATCCGGAATGATGATGATGAAGACTCATATGAGATTTATGAACCTTTTGTACCTACACCCGATTCCATGACAACTCGGAAAATTCATGACTCTTTAGAAAACGAGTTTTCCATCGAGAGTGAAGATGAGGATTACCAGTATCTATTGGCTTCGTCACTAGGAATTAGATCATTCAGAAACTCATCATGGAATCAGGAGGAAGATGAGTTCAATCTTACTGCTCTCGCTCTAGAGAACAGCTCGGAGTCCATATTTCCAAACATAGACAAAGTAAATGACTCAAAATCTTCTCCAGGAAACCTTAGTGGGATTGCCAGTAACAACCTCAAAGAATCTCAACAAACCCTTCCTGGCTCAGGAGCCACCATGACTGGTACGCTCCCAGAGGACCTCACTGGCTTGGGTGAGAACTCAGTTCTCAACTCTCCCACAGAACACCATTCCAGCTCGTATTATGAACATGATGTGGAAGATTCACAATCAGACATCACAGTGGTTCACCTACTTCCCCTTGGTGAAAAAGGATCAGGGAGCCAAGGACATGCTAAGCATAAAAAAGCCAAGCTAGGAAGAGCCCACCTGATGAAGTATAGGTTCCCCCAGATTAAAGTACCGGCCCAAAAAACTAGGAGGCATTCAAACCCAAAGAATACTAATGCCGGAGTGAGGTCCAGTGAGGAAATTCCTACTGATTTGTTCCTCTTAAAACAAACAAACACATCCAATTTTTTGGATAGGGAATGGTATTTGGCTTCTGAAAAAAGTAGTTATGAAATAATACCAGCAAATGGTGAAGACACAGCTGTTGATAAGCTGCAGAATGGCCCTCAGAATCAGAACATCTCAGGGCCTTGGGACAATAACACCTCCACTACAAAAACAACAGGAAAGCCACATGACCTCCCAATGTTTTCTGGAATTAGACGTAAATCTCCACAAGTAAGACAGGAGAAAGGGAACAGAAACTTTAATAATGGACAGTTCATCAAGACACGAAAGAAGAAGAAGGATAAGAAGATGGCAATCCATAGTCTTCTATCTCCAAGAGGCTTTCACCCACTAAGAGGACATGCCCAGCCCACATTTTTAGACCAGAGACTTAATCACTCACTGTTACCCCACAAGTCTAATGAAACAGCTCTTCCCATAGACCTGAATCAGACCTCCCCTCTGACGAGTGTTGACAGGTCACTTCCTCACCATCATCAGGGCCCCCCACATGGCTCGAGACAGATGAGCTCTGCTTTAGATGTGTATCAGTCATTGCCCCCAGAGGAACAATCTCCAATATTTCCTACCCAGGATCCTGATCAAACACACTCCACCACAGACCTGAGTCACAGATCCTTTCCTCCAGAGCCCAGCCAGGGGCTTGATTATGACCTAAGCCATGAATCCTACCCTGAAGACATTGGTCAAACATCTTTCTTTCCAGACCAAAGTCAAAAGTCTCTGTCTTCAGAAGATGGCCAAGCAAGTCCCTCCTCAGACCCAAGCCTCTTTACCATCTCTCCAGAATTAGATCAGACAATTATTTCTCCAGACCTGGGCCAGATGACCCTTTCTCCAGATGACAACCAGAAGACCTCCTCCCCAGACCTGGGCCAGGTGCCCCTTTATCCTGATGACTACCAGATGCCCTCCTCCCCAGACCTGGGCCAGGTGCCCTTTTCTCCAGATGACAACCAGAAAGCCTTCCCCCACGATCTTAGCCTCTTGCCTCTCTCTCCAGAATTTGATGAGCCAGTCCTTTCCCAGGATTTGGACCAGATGCCCCAGTCTTCAGATCTCAGTCAGGTGACCCTCTCCCCAGACCTCAGCCTCTTGACCCTCTCTCCAGATTTTGACGAAATCATCCTATCCCCAGACCTCAGTCAAGTGACCCTCTCTCCAGACCTCATCCAGACAAGCCCCCCTCTTAACCACAGGCACGAAACAGCCTCTGAGGATCCTGACCAAGCATCTGACCCTTCATATTCTGGTCAGTTTTTACCTCTTCCAGAACTGAACCAGACTCTTCTCCATCCAGATCTCATTCACACACCATCTCCTTCACCATCGCCCCAACTCAATAACACTTCCAAGTCAACAGAACTGAATCCTCTTGTTGTAGTAGGTCTCAGCAGAGTTGATGGAGATGATGTTGAAATCATTTCAAATGAGGAGCTAGAAAGCATAGATGATGATTATACTGAAGATTATTATGTAAACTACAATGATCCCTACAAAACAGATACCAGGACAGATACCAACTCCTCCAGAAATCCGGATACCATTGCAGCATGGTACCTCCGTGGCCATCGTGGAAACAAGCAATACTATTTTATTGCTGCTGAAGAAATATCCTGGGATTATTCACAATTTTCTCAAAGGTTTGGCTAGTTTTCTCTCTTTATATTCTCATTTTTCCTACCACTGCCATGAAAATCACCTACAGCAGTTCCCAGGAGGTGATTTTGAACAAACTGTGCTTTCTATTGTCTAAGTCTCCTATGTCAACTGGGCCTGTGATATTTCCTTTGTCATTTCCAATATTAGTGCCCTCTACACTTTAGATGACACTCGGGCACTGAGGAAGTCTATGGTATGCTGTGGTTAAATCAGTCTCCCCTCCTTTCTCATATCCACTTACCACACATGCTCCTGCCCCCTTCCCTTGTCCTAACGCACACCTTTCCCTCTGCATAGCTATCTGCTGACCAAAACAGCTCAAGTGGCTTCCAATCCAGACTTTAATGCAGAAATCTCTGTTTACATCTACTTGTTAACAACAGTTTCTAAGAGATCCACTTACTCTTTTATTTTTAATATTCTTTCCAATTCAGTGTCACTGAGGGATGGAAAGCCACCCTGTTCTGGAATAAAAACAGAAGAAGGGGGCAAGAATCATTAGTCAACCGCAGATTCGTCGGGATAGATCTGGTGACTGTATGCAATAAGCAGCTTGTAGTGGTTAATCAAGGCTGCCACACTCATATCGTAAAAGTGTGATTATAGTCCGCGAACACGGTGTGCATTGAGACTGATCCACCTCGGACTGTTCATACAGCGGCTAGCATTTTCTTTAGAATGCTTCTTTAAGATGCTGTCCCCTGTGGTTTCTTACTTAAATGCAGTGCCCATCACTACATGGGAATAAACTAGTTATCTGAATATTTCTAAGATGAGCCTTGGGGAGACAGGGTTGCAGTCTTTACACAGAGTAGAAAGAGTGGAAGCCAGTTCCTCCGAACTCTTGCCTCTCAGGCCTGAAGCTGGCTCTTACAGCTGGCAGAGTTGTTTTGCCTGCTCATGTGTTCCGTGTGTGGCTAGATGGGGCCAGCAGGAAAGAAAGACAGGAGGGAAGGCAGAATATTGGAGATATTATAGCTATTAGGTGTTTGAAGAATGAGTTTGGGCTTATTTTCATTGACTTGAGAGATTTGAATCTGTAAGAGAATTTGATGTCTTTTGGCCTCTCGCTTAGTTGATAAGATCTGTGGGAACTAAAGTGTTGGATTTATATTTTTATTAAGCTTTTTCTTTTGAGATGATTCTGGAATCACACACTCTCGTGAGAAATTACACAATATTCCTTATATGCTTTACTGGGTCACCCCAGTGGTAGTCTCTTAGAAAAGTATACTATCCTACAAAAAAGTGTATGGAGCTTGCTGCTGTCGTGAGAGAGAACATTGCCATCTACACACACGCACACACACACACACGCACACACACACACACACGCACACACACATGCACGCACACACACACACACACACCTCATACCGCCCATCTACCTCCCTCCCACCGTACTCCACCTTAACCTTGCGGTCACTAGTCAGATCTCTATATCTGCCATTTTGTCATTTCATAACCACTGTGTCGTGCAACATGTGATCTTAGGGGATTGGCTTTTTCTTTTTAACCACTAAACAGAATTCTCCAGAGATACATCCTCATTATTAAACAATCTAACCATTCCTTCTATTGCTCCGTAGGATTTCACATGACATTCACAAGTTTTGTTGTTGTTTTGCTGTTGATGAATATTGATGCTGCCAAATATGAGGGGTTTCAATACCTGTGGAAGTATCCCAAGCTAATGAACACATGCACCATACACTTATTTTCTGTTAGAGAACTCTTAGAGCTTACTCTCGCCAGTTGTCAAGGCTGTACTACACAATGAGTGATTATAGTTGCTATGCTGTATATAGGTCTCCTGAAGGTACATTTGCTCTCTGAACAAAATTTTGTATCTTTTGATCAACACCTTCCCAGTCTGCTTCCCTCAAAGTCCCTGGTAACCACTCTGCTTCTGTGAGTTTTTGTCTTTCTGTGCTTGGCTCTTTTCATTTAGTAACATGACAAATTTTTCTTCTTTATAGAGGCTATCTTGTGTTCGTGTGTATGTGTGTGTGTGTGTGTGTGTGTGTGTGTGTGTAAAATTTTCTTTATTCATTCATCCATTAATAGACTCTTAGGTTGATTATACATTTGGCTGTTATAAATAATCCTGTAATAATGCAGCTGTTTCTTTAATGTACAAATTTCACATTCAATTCTGTGGCCAAAAATGAGATTTCTAGCCAGGCATGGTGACACATTTTAATCCCTGCACTTGGGAGGCAGAAGCGGGCAGATCTCTGGGAGGTCAAGACCAGCCTGGATTATAATGTAGTAACTGCTAGGCTAGCTAGTGCCACACAGTGAAACCCCATCTCAAAGAAAGGGCAAGAGAAAGAAATGAGACTGCAATGTATGTTGGAACTCTATTGTTGATTTTTTGAGCAACCTCTGTCCTATTTTTAATAATGTGTTGTCATTTAGATTCACTTTTTTTTTATTTTAAAGGCTTCTTTTTCTCCATGTGCTTGTTAACACTTATCTCCTGTTCCTATAATCACCATTTTAACCGATTAAAAGTGATATCCTTGGAATTTTTATTTTCATTTTTGACCGTTAACAGTAGCATTTTATATACTTTTTGGGAATTCCTAAGTCTTCTTTTGATAATATATCAAAAATTTTAATATATTATATATAAAAATTTATGTTACCATATTATTTTGTTTACTAATTAATTATTAATAATAATGTATATTGCATTCTTTGCCTGCTGTTAATCAATATTTAGTTCCTCATATATGTTTAGATATTGATTCCTTATCAGATACATAAATATGTATCTGATACAATATGTGTTCTCCAATCACATAAGCTGTTTCTTAATTCTCTTGACTGTTTCCTTTGCCACATGTCACTTTAGTCTGATATTGCATGAATGGAATTCCATCTGTCTGTGTTTTGTTACCTGATTTTGAGAGTCTTACCATGAAAATCTTTGCTCAGACCAGTGTCTAAAAGCTTATAAATAATATGCTCTAGCAAAATCAAAGCCAAGAACAGCCTCTCAGGGTAAAAGATATGCGTCTGTCTGATCCCTTTCATGAGGGTGGCCTTCTAACTCAACTGACCATCATCTGGAAGTCCCAGCTCTGGTACTTACCCATTGAATGATGTTGTCTGTCTTTGGTTTTAAAATATCTGTTACTATATCATTATATTTGTTTATTAAGTTATGTGCTTGACAAAAACATATTAAGTGCCTACTGTATGCCAAATAGCATGCTAAGAATTGGAGAATGCAGCTGGGCAATGGTGGCGCATGCCTTTAATCCCAGCACTTGGGAGGCAGAGGCAGGCGGATCTCTGTGAGTTTGAGACCAGCCTGGTCTACAAGAGCTAG
>NW_004949095.1:13461605-13499290 GCF_000317375.1 Microtus ochrogaster
AAGGAAAGGAAAGGAAAGGAAAGGAAAGGAAAGGAAAGGAAAGGAAAGGAAAGGAAAGGAAAGGAAAGGAAAGGAAAGGAAAGGAAAAAAAAGGAAAGGAAAGGAAAGGAAAAGAATTGGAGAACATATCATGAGCAGGCTGAGCAGAATACTTGGCCTCATAAGACTTACTCCTTAGTGGCAGACCAAGATATTAATAGATCTCTCAGGTCTCACATAATTTGTAATACATCCTGTAGAAATACTATAGGACAAGCTGGGCAGTGATGGCGCACACCTTTAATCCCAGCACTTGGGAGGCAGAGACAGGAGGATCTCTGTGAGTTCGAGGCCAGCCTGGTCTACAACAGCTAGTTCCAGAGAAAGCTACAGAGAAACCCTGTCTCAAAAAACAAAAACAAAAACAAACAAATAAAAAAGAAATACTATAGGACTACTATAGAAATCTACTGTGTAGACTATAATAATACCATACATATATTTATTATACTGATATATTAATATACTAAATAAATAAATAAATGGAATTATACTGGACCTACTCCAAGAGATTTTAGGAAGTATTACCTAAGAAGTTATATTTGAGCTGGAAACTAAAACATATGTAGTCACCTGTGTTTTCATTTATATATATTCATTAACTTATACATGAAGTGGTTATTAAATATTCTATGCTAGTTACCAAACAGATTATTTCCTAATTCCTTTCAATTGTTTATTTTTATTTTATGTGTAAGTATGAGTGCCTGAATGTATGTATGAACTGTGTGTGTGCCTGGCATCCTCAAAGGCCAGAATATCCCCTAGAACTGGGGTTACAAGTGGTTGTGAGTTGCCCACAGTGGGTGCTGGGAACCAAACGTAGGTCCTCTGCAAGAGCAACCAGAGCTCCTAACTGCTGAGCCATCTCTCCCAGATTTCCCCACCAGTCCTTAATTTCTTTTTTTTTTTAATGAATGCTATTGCTATCACTTCAGTGAAATGGACAGTGAAGACTCTGATGCCATTCCAAGGGACACCACATACAAGAAAGTTGTTTTCAGAAAATATCTGGACAGTACTTTCACCAGACGTGATCCTCGGGCGGAATACGAGGAGCATCTTGGGATTCTGGGTCCTGTTATCAGAGCTGAAGTGGATGACGTGATCCAAGTAAGCCATCCTCGAGCCCTCTGAATCTCCAGGGATTCTCCACAGCACCAAAGCTGATTTGTTTCTCAGAACTGACAAATAACTGCCATTCCCCACCCCCAGAGTCTGCTTGACTATTTGGCAATTTTTGAGATTAAAAAAGACCTTAGACGTTTTAACCCTGAAAGTTGTTTAATCTGGAAGAAGCAGCACTGGCATTTCTAGCTGAAGCCAGGCTGTGTTGAGCTAACATAGAAAATGACTCAGCTGTGTTTCACGGCAGAAGCGGTGACAGCAAACGTAGTAATTTATAAATATATCCCAGCGTTTTCTTAAGAGACAATATGAGACCAAATGAAAGGAAACTGGAAAATGAAGATGTCTCTCTGTCCTAAAAGAGTAAGCCAGTTTCTTAAGCATTTTACCAGCCTTAGTTATTGATTGCTTTTAAAACCCTGTATCCACTTCCCAGACAACAACTTGCATTTATAACAGAGTTTATCTCCCCATCCTTCCTAAACTCTCATATATCAAACAAAAACAAAACAATAACAACAATAAGCAGACAAAACCCAAGAAAAACTGCTCCGCATCTATGTCCAGAAACATAACCTTTGACCTGTGAGGGTATCTGCCAATTTGTCAATGACCATTTGTTCCTTTTCAAAAGGCACACGGAGGTGGGGAAATGGCTCCGTGGGTAAAGAGTAACCACTTAGTCTGGGATCTGCAACATCCTGGCCTTGAACTCCGACACAACAAAACCAATTAATCAGTCATGAAAGGCAATGAAGTCTGTGTTGGTCGGCTCTCTGTTGCTCTGATAACGGAGGAAACACTTCTTTTAGCCCATGATTTCATCAATGGTTGCTTGACTCCCTCGCTTTGGGTGTCTTGCGTTAAAGGGTGTCTTGCGTTAAATCAAGTAATATGCAAAAATTCATTTGCAGTTATAAGCACCCAGTACACTTTAGCTCTGATATCATGACTGCCAGTGACAGCCTTTAGTGCTGACAAGTTTTGGTTTGGTATGTTAAGACATTTGTGGGTCACTCTTTCTTCTTCTAGGTTCGCTTTAAAAATTTAGCATCCAGACCATACTCTCTTCATGCCCATGGGCTTTTCTATGAAAAGTCCTCTGAGGGAAAGACTTATGAAGATGACTCTCCTGAATGGTTTCAGGAAGACAATGCTGTCCAGCCCAACAGCAGTTATACGTATGTGTGGCATGCCACCGAGCGCTCTGGGCCAGAGAACGCTGGCTCTGCCTGCAGGGCTTGGGCCTACTACTCTGCAGTGAATGTGGTAGGTTTTGAATTCTGATCTCTACCCTCATCATAAAGCCACAGGTTGGTTTTTTTGTTTTGTTTTGGTTTTTTGGGTTTTTTTTTTTTTTTTTTTTGCATCTCCTACAGACTGGGCCTTTGATCCTGGCACTTGGGAGGGAGCAGCAGGCAGATCTCTGTGAGGCCAGCCTGGTCTGAAAACAAAAAGGCTCCCATGCTTTTCATGGGACATGTGACAGAGTTGCCATTCATGGTGTGGCTGCCATAACTAGAGATACTCCACACAGTTCATTAGATGTGGCACAGAGAAAGTGTTCATTCAATGGACATCCTGGGGATTACATAAGTCTGAGTGTGCTCCCAGAGAACCATGCTAGTTTGCAATTTAAAATTAGTTTAGTCTTAAGTCAGGGCCTGAGAGATAGGGCTCAGCAGTTAAGAGCACTGCCTGCTTTTCCAAAGGTCCTAGTTCAATTCCCAGCAACCACATGGTTGCTCACAACCATCTGTAATGAGATCTGGTGCCCTCTTGAGGAAGAGACCTGGTCAATAATTTTCATCAACTTAGGAAATGTTTTCCCTGCTCCACTTAGGCCATGAGGAGATTCAGTTTGTTACTTAATGCGTAGCCTTTGCTAATAAAGAACAATGTGATAAGAAGTCAGTTCTGTTCTAAGTTAAACAAGGACACAGGGAGGAGGCTGTGGTGTTCCTGGAGGAATAATCCAGGCACATACAGGAAGGTAGGAACAACTAGTTTCTCTGGGCAAACTAGCAACTGTGTCGATCAGGACAAGCTGTGCCCACCTCCTGTCTTCTTGGCTGGCCTTAGGCGCCCAGGAAAGGCAGAAAGAAATTGGCATCCATGCAGACCCACTGGACTCTCACTGTCTTTTTTGCCCTTGACCATTAGAGAGAGACTTTTGCACAGTGAGACTCCCAAACACAGAGGGCTGAGGACTCCGCCCAGGTTCACAGCCAGCAAAACCCAAAGCCCTCTCCAGCCCTCCACCTGGCAAAGGACAGCTTGGCTTCAGATTTGCCCTCAAAGACAGGGCAAATACCTGTCTTTGTTAGACCAAGGTTTCTAGACAGTTTGCTGGGATTCCCTTTGTTCCTGGACAAGTGGTTTAGGGGTTTAGGGGAGTTGGTTCGGAGTGTATTCAAGGATGGGCTGAACCACTTAGTGAGAACTTGTCTTGGAAAAAATTAGAAAGAGGCTGGAGATGGAAATCAATTCCGTTCCCAAAACCAAAACAGAGAGTGTAGAAGGAAGGGGGTGTGGGGAGATTAGTAGACATGCGTTCAATGAATGTATTTCCACTTGCAGTTGGGATTGTTTTCAGGATTAAATAAGACACTACAGGCAAAGCCTTTACTAAAGTATGGACGCTCAATAAATGGTGTCCGTTTGGTTGCCGATTTTTAATGTTATTATTCAGATAAAGGAAAACAACCCAGACTTATTCATTACTGATCTTCAAGTTTGGAGCCTCTTAGACGAGATCTCTTTCTGTGTAAGAACTGTAATTGTCAGAAGAGAAATTAAGAATATTCCGATGAATGATGAGCGTTTGCACTTTGCTTGTCTTGTCTTCCAGGAGAAAGACATCCACTCGGGTTTGATTGGCCCCCTTCTGATCTGCCGGAAAGGAACACTTCACCAGGAGAGCAATCTGCCTATGGACAGGAGGGAATTTGTCTTGCTCTTCATGGCCTTTGATGAAAAGAAGAGTTGGTACTATGAAAAGTCCAAAAGGTCATGGAGAATCGATTCTCCAGAAGTGAAAAATTCCCACAAGTTTTACGGTATTTTTCCTCTGACTTTGATCTGTTCTGATTAAACCTCACAAGGTCACAATGATTTTGGGCTTTAGGTCTTCAAAAGATTAGACCTTAGGTGTTCTTGAGGAGCCAGCAGCATCAATGAAGCCTGGATCTTCAGCATCCTAGAGAGAGGATCTGGCCCATAGGAAACCCTGCTAAAGAGCACAGAGAGACTGCAGGACAGCATACACTGGTTGCTGCCAGACAACATAAAACTAACCAACAAGAAAATTGGCGCTGTCCTCCAGATGGCAGCATACATAAATGTGGGCACGGTATCACCCTACTCTTTAAGATGCTAATGACCCTGTTTCTTGCAGTCTAAAACAATTAGTATTTACACTAAGAAATGGTCATCCCTATGCCTTTTCTGAAATCAGAGTAGCTATAGCAGCTCCATCTCTTGGCCTCTGCAGGCAGCATCTGTACCAGGTGGAATGAGAATTTAAGGAACTAGGAAGCTGAAGAATAAGATGGGCTGTCTCTTGATTATGCCCTTTGCTTGAGGAGCATCCTCCAGAAAATGCTTTCTGGTTTTCCCCCCAAAGCCAGCTATGTTTATTATAGCTTCAGTCCTAAACACATTCCTAATTCTTGGACATTCAGTGATCCCAATGTGTAGTATTTATCGGGGTATGTGACAAGCAGACCTCTGGAGTCCTCTAGGCTCTAGCTCAGTGCCTGGCTTTCGTAGCACATGCTCAGAATACAAATGAATGAATGAACAAGTCCTCTTATCCATCCTCATCTACCGAATGTCCACTGAGCATCTCTGTTGAAAGTCCTCTCTCCCATATCCTAGCGCAGCCCCTGAACGATGCTGACGTAGTGACCACTCCCACTGCCCTTCACTCTTACGACATCGAATTCTTGAACAGAAACTGAAGCACGGGGGTGAGAGCTGGTGCTCAAGTATGTAGGCAGGCATTCCTGTACTCGAAATGATTCGACAAGTGCCAGAATAATTGCAACCCCTCCCCCTCCAAAAGTTTCTTTGGTTGGTTTCTGAAACCCTACAGCAATCCCTTGAAGTCTCCTTACCCCGCTTCTGTTCCAGTTCAGTGTTTGATAGCACCAAACTTTATCATTAATTTGTGTGTGTGTGTGTGTATGTGTGTGTGCATGCATGCATATGTATGTGTGTTATGTTTTTAAGGTGGTTAAGGTTATTAGGAGCTTTAAACACACAGACACACGCACGTGCACACATACACACATACATACATACACACACACACACACACACACACACACACACACACACACTGGTATGGTATTGTGCCCAAGGATAAGACAAGAAGACCTTGAGTTCAGGATCACCTTGAGCTAAAGAGAGAGAGTTCCAGGCTGGCCTGGGGTATATACCAAGACCACACCTAAAACAAAAAATCCACCGATTTCACTAAAGGGAAGGTAGATACAGCGTGGCGATCTTAGACTCACACCTGAGAGGTGAGCTGAAGAGCCACACCAAGGAAAGATGACACACTGCTACTGTTAACTTACTCTCACCCTAGGGGCTAGCATTATCTGCCCCCTTTCATCTTTCTGCATCAAGGGGACATTTATACAATCAACGTGAAAGGCAAATGGGCAAAGCCTTAAGCAGGAGAGAGACAAAATCTGGGGGAGAAAGAGAAAAACCATTCCAAAATAGAGCCAACCCACACTTCTGCAGATGTTTGTGAAGTAGCCTAAAAATTCAGAAGTCCTCATTCAGCCTCACATTGGTTCTATGATACCGCCAAGGGCCCTTTCTACACCTGGGTAGGCCTAGGAATGCCCAGTAATGAGGAAGAAGGGTGGGGAGTGGGTGGCTTACCTGACTCCTCCTTGTGCATACAAGTTTTTGATTGATTACAGCTCTCTTTCCTTTCAGCCATTAATGGGATGATCTACAATCTGCCTGGCCTGATAATGTACGAGCAAGAGTGGGTGAGGCTCCACCTGCTGAACATGGGCGACTCCCAAGACATTCACGTGGTTCACTTTCATGGCCAGACCCTGCTGGATAATAGCACCAAACAGCACCAGTTAGGTGTCTGGCCCCTTCTACCTGGTAAAGATCTGGGCAATGGGAGAGGTCCCTGCTAAGAAATAGCAGGACAGGGCACCTGTAACTTCCTGTCTTTGTCTCCTTGTACATCTACTGTTTAAGGGAAGAGTCTGCTCCAGATGCCAAGGCAAAGCTTTGTCTCTATGCTGTATACATCTAGCACAAATAGAGCTTGTTAGACTAGAAAAGGCAGAGCCATCAGAAACAGGGCACCACAGGTTAGACGAGGAGAGGACAGAGCCATCAGAAGCAGGAAAGAGCAGGCTATACCAGAGGACTGAACCATCAGATGCGGGGATCTGCAGGTTAGACCAGGAGAGCACAGCTGTGAACATCTGGATCTCCTGAGCTGTGTGTAGGCACCACATAAGACAGATTTGTGACCTTCGGGTCGTCACAGAGTTTCTCACGCAATTTCTCCTGGGCATCTGTGTTTCATGAGAATCAGATCTCAGTACATGACAAATAAGCCACCAAGGCACAAAGAAGAACCTGTTGCTGTTGGGAGGTTGATTAGGAACTCAAACTGTGCTCTTCGGGGGCCTTGAACTCCACTTCTGAAACCTTCAGCCTAACCGTTCTGAGTAAGCGATTCTGGAAATTGTAATCTTGAACAGATTCATGACTCTGGAGAACAAGCTCCTTTGCACGATTGTAAAAGCTAACAGAGGCATTTGGAGTTGTTCATGTGAAAACACAATGATTAACGTAGATCTATACAAACGGGAACCATCAGGGAAGATTTTTGCTGTGTCTCTGAGTTCTTTGAAGAGAAATCTGTTAGTGGGCGGGGTTATGAGGGCGAGAGGCCACTGAAGAACCCAGGACTCTGGTTAAGATGCACACGGACTGAGATTTTCACTCTCAGAGACTTTGGAAAGGTATAGACCGTGGGGGAGAAGACCCAAGATTCTGGATCTCTTCCAAGCAGCTGCCCTCCCCATACACACTGTCTGAAGAACTAACGAAAGGCAATCCCTTCACAGGGGTCGGGAGTGAATGCCATTGTGTGAATTAGTCTCATATACAGACAAGGAAGTCCAGACAGGTCTATTTTACTAAATAGAGGGAGAAATGTCTTCTGGTTTGGTTCTGAATGCCACTCCCTAAGAGTTAAAAAAAAAAAAAAAAAAGCTTTTTTGCTCCTTTGTTTAACTTCAGAGACAGGATGGACCAGGCCAAATTCACCCCATCTTTTCACCAAGTGTCAGCAAGCGAGTTCATTGCATAAACATGCAGCATGGCCTGAGAAGTGAAGGTTGGGCATCCCACGTGCATTTTCAAACCAAAATAACAGATGTCAGAAGGAACGTGAGAGATGTGATTCACCGAGTTTGAGACAAATAACCATTAGCTGTTAATTTTTACTCACAATCTGGGACATGGTCATAAATTGTGGTAAATAAAACTCAAATATAGGATCAAGTGGAAGAGAGTGGACATTATGTGTCAGTACAAATTAACATAAGTTTTAGGCTTTCTTTCCAATTTCCTGAAACAATTTTTGTACATTTTTATTTATGTATGTACACTTTCAAGAGAATTTGAAAGCGTAAGGAAAGGATATTTTTATTCCTTACATATTGAAAAGGAAAACACATTCTATAGCTATAATGCCGAGTGATAAGTCATTCAAGGTCACTTTGAAACTTGAAACTGTGTATTCAAATTGTGTATGGGTCAGTTCCTAACAGTGAGTTTAGAGGACTGAAAACTTTTTAAGGAGGGCTGGCAGGGTTTTTATGTCTGGGTGATTTATTTTTGGTAATTTCTCTTGTGTTGTTTATCTGCTTGATGGTTTGTTTGCTTGAAATAGTCTCAGGTATCCCCATGCAGCGACAGATGGCTTTGAACTCCTGATTCCCCTGCCTTCTCCTACTGAGCCCTTTGGGTAGAGGCATGCACTGGGGTGCCCAGTTTACAGGGTTCTTGGTCAAGTTCAGAGCTTTGAGAATTCTAGGCAAGCATGTTTTCCTGACTGAGTAGCTCCTCTGCCCTTAGTTTTGGTAATTTGTGGATGCTGGTGTCGTAACTTTCACGGAATTAATTTTTATCTAGCCTCAAGAGAGAGAATCACTTTTAAATTCTCCCCTGCAGCTTCTTGTGACTTAAGATTCTTAGAGCGCTCCACCACAATATTAATCTGATAATCACTAAGCTTATAATTTTCTCTTTCACTCCCTATTTTAGGTTCATTTAAAACTCTTGAAATGAAGGCCTCAAAGCCTGGCTGGTGGCTGCTGGACACAGAGATTGGAGAGAACCAGATAGCGGGCATGCAAACACCCTTTCTCATCATAGACAAAGGTATCGCCCATGTGATATTTGCTGATGAGGAGGTGCCAAATAATAGAATGCTTCCAATGTCCAGTTATCTGATTCTTGCAAATATCTGATTCTCATCATTCTGCTGTGACAAAGATGAAACAGGCTTTTTTCCCTGGCCATTAAAAACATAACAATTTATCTATAAAACCCTAACAAACGGGTCAAGTATTTCATGACTGGGGGAAACAATAGAAAGCTTACTTCCACAGAAATTTTGACCCATGGGAAAATATATGTAAGAAAATCTTTAAGCTCCTAGAGTAGAGCCGAAAGAGAAACCAGGATTCTGCAGGAACTCGTAGATTATCTATCCATTTGGTATCAAGTCTTGTCAATCACCTGTTGACGACCAAGCACTGCGCTCTCATCCAGGTACCCACTAGCTGGTAGTTTCTTCCTTGTAACCCCCAGGCCAAGAGCACCCTACAGTCTTAGGAATAATAGAGCTTAATGTCAAGACTTTGTTTTAAAAAATTGAGCTAGACAGAAATCAGCTTAAAAATATTTTTAAGACTCCAGTTAATTTCTCATGTGGTATTGACTATTTTAATAAACACTAAAGTCTTGCTGAGTGCTTATCACTTTCTAATCAGGCATATTAATGTCACTATCGTGAAAGATAAGTGAAAATCTCTAGCCATGGAGGTTTTACTTATTATATATATTTTTTCTAAAAAAATTATTGATTTTTGTGTTTTTTTTTTTCACAGAGTGTAAGATGCCAATGGGACTGAGCACGGGTGTCATATCTGATTCACAGATCAAGGCCTCAGGACATCTGAGTAAGTAGCAACATCGCAACCTGTGACTGGGGATGCCTACACTGTGCAGAACCCAGCTCACGAAGCCAGGCATGACAACCTGACCATGAGCCAGTTCCTCTCTCTGGGTTTGTGTCTGCCACAGCTTTGATGAAACAGCTCCATCTGTAGCTCTCCTCTGGTAGAGAAAGAAATATAGCAGGAGCTAAAATCATATTCATACACCCAGCATGTCTATTCCCCAAAGGGTCTTCTCTAGGAAATACCAAGAACCCAGCATTGCTGAGCAACCCACAACTCTGCAGGGATTTGGCAGGAAGTAAATAGCTTAGTCTTACGACATTGTTATCATTTCCCAAACTCCATTTATCTTGCCTAGATTGGCCCTCATACATAAGCTCCAGCCAGATTCACTGGGTTTTATTGTTCAGGAAAGACAGTTCCAATACTTAAGCTAGCCATTCATCCAGTCAAGAAATGTTATGAACAAAACGTCTCAGATTTATTCATTCTGCCTCAAATCCCTTTCTGAGATCTAGAGGCCACAATGAAGAACATCATGAGATCCCACGGATTCCTCCCAAATCTTCCTGTTCAGTAGGTATATTCAGCTGTAGCCATATCAACATGTCTGAGAAAACACAAACATGACCTATGCACAAGGAAGGGTGGATGACGGCTTTCAGCTGACTAAACATGGCCGAAAGCCAAGGTTTCATCACTCAGGACTGGCTAGGCAGCCTATGCCCATGCCACCTGCCTGGTCTCCTACCTACAGCACAGATCCTCCGAGGATCTGCTTCTCTGCTGGACCAATCTTACTTGAGAAACTGGTCATTTTCTATTTTTAAAAAAAGGAACAACACTTCAAGCTAGACATGGTAGTACCTGACTGAGGCAGGAAGACTGTGAGCTTGAGTCTAGCCTAGGCTATATAACAAGACCTTTCCTCAAAAAACAAATAAATTCACAATTCCTTTTTCTTTTGTTTATGAATTTAGGTTATTGGGAGCCCAAACTAGCACGATTGAACAATGGTGGTTCATATAATGCTTGGAGTTTAGAGAAATCTGCTTTAGACTTTGCCTTTAAGTCTTGGATCCAGGTATGTCTTACTAACCTGATGATATTGACTGCTATTGTGACAAAAATGGCGGTGGGTCAGTAGGTTCTTACAATGGCGCTAAAGAAAAAAGCAGTAAGGGGTGGCAGGTATTGTTCTCAGCTCTTCGCTTCCTCCTATCAGCTTGGGGAGGTGGGTCTACTGATTTTCAGCCTAAGAAAGAAAAACTCAGACGAAGGTGACAACCACTTTCCCAAAGTAAAGCTCTCCCAGCCAGCGCCTGGGCTGACACTCAAGTCCAGGTGTGCTTTGCTCGACTGTGGGCCGTACCCTGGCCTCACCATTTTACTGAGCTCACTAAGACCTTGGGCATTGTCCAATGCTAAAGAAAGCTGATTACAGCATGAGCTATGGCAAGCTGTGACTCACTAACGAGGATGTTGCTGTTTACCGACTTGTCTGTACTGCAGGTGGACATGCAGAAGGAAGCTGTAATCACAGGTATACAAACCCAGGGTGCGAAACACTACCTAAAGTCTTGCTTTATCACCGAATTCCATGTGGCATACAGCACCGACCAAACCAACTGGCAGATCTTCAGAGGGAACAGCACAAAGAACATCATGGTTTGTGCACATGTTTTCTGGCTAAATCTTAAGACTCACTCTGGGGCTTCCGTAGCAGTGTCCTTTGCCAGTACATCAGGACGATTGAAATGTGAATGGTTTTCTAAGGGTCCTAGGAAGTAAAAAACGCCAATATAAGCCTGTATATTACAAATTAAAAGGACACAAGGAGCTACTAAAACTTCAAACCTCACAAGACTTGAGAGGAAAAACTTATTTAAGCAAGCACCCTACAAACTAGATTATCAGGTGGCAGGAACAGTGTCTACCACTGAGCAACACAGAGCCTATCTAGAAACTGCCCTCCAAGAGTTCTGATTTCACGGTCGTATTTTACTTTGTTCCTTATCTAACATGCCTTAATTTACAGTGAGCATGATTACCCAGAGATGCTCTGAAGCCGCGTGATTCTCAGGCTGCTCTTGGGGACATGCCTGAGGACCAATGTCCTCCTGCCTGGTCCTCCATGAGCCTAGCCAAGATTCCTAGATCAGTCCCTTGTCCGGAGCCTCCTCCTCAGACAAAAATATCCAAATGAAGAGAGCCTGTCGGCTGTCGTTAGGCCAACCACTTTTAATCTGTTTCTGTTGGTATTTTATATAAACCATTAACCATAGGCTACTTTTCCTTTGCTGTCTCAGCTATTTCTAATAGGGACACATTTATAATGCAGTTTAGATTAAGATCACTAAAAATCTTAAATTATGATGCTAAAAAAACCAGTAGTGGGAGAGAAAACACAGACAGCAGTTGACATCATACCTTAAGGATATTCAGGCCCGTATTTATGAGGCACTTCGGTGTGCAGTTTGATTGTTTTCTGCTGTTTCTAACTTTAATACAGCAGTGGGTGACTTGTGAAATAAATCAAAGAGCATTCCCTTCAGTGCTTGGGATGAGATTTCTAAAATCGTTGCTAATTCCTTCATTTGGCAGACATCACCCACAAACCCACCTGGACCTGAAAATTCCTCTGTGGGAAATGTAAAATTTTTAAATTCAATTTCTTTCTTTAGTCATTTGAAGGCTATTTGAGCTGTCTATGTTATAGGGTGAGTTGTGATTCTTTCAGAGGCTCTTAAAACATGAACTGGCCCCTTTCCTCTGCATTGTGGGTCACATTTGTAGAATCTGTAGTACAGTTGTCCCCAGATGTCCTCCCAACATCTGTAGGGACTGTAGCGACATGGCCTACTTCATCTCTGACATCAAAATTTCTCTCTTCTTTTACTTTGGGGTCAGCCCCGTTGAGGTTCTGTCAGTTTGTTTTGAATCTTCTCCAAGCACCAGTTCCTTTATCAATTTCCTTCTATTGTTTGTTTTCAATCTTGCTGATGCCTACTCTTGCCTTGTTTTAGCTGGGCATTTTCTGGTGCTTCTCTGTCAGAGACAGGGAGGTGGGGCAAAGACTGGTGACTTCCAGGTAGGGGTCAGAGTCCAAGTTCTCACTGGGCGCCTTAGGAGTCATTATTTTTCTTGACTGCTAGGTAGGTGCAGAGTTCCACACTGGCTTCTCTTGACACTGCTGAGGGCTCCCTACTAGGATTTGCAGAGACGGCATCCTGGGCTCCTACTTTGCCCTTCTCTAATACCCTACAATGCTCCTAGTACCTCTTCAGTCCCAGAAATCTAGAAGTCTAACCCTTCAGTACAGCTGTTACTCCTATGCTTGGGTTAAGTCTGGGTTTGTTTGTTTTCCTGTGGTAGCTGGCTGGTATTCAACTGCTATCTAGTGAGACTGTTGCCCTCTTCATCTCTGAGAAGCCCAGGACATGTGACATAAACAGAAAGCCTGGGCCCCAGGACCGTGCTATTCCTTACATCCCCGAGAGGCTTAGCTGGTCTGTTCTGCCTCTTCATACCAGCTTCTCATCTTCTTTTGCTTCTTTTAGGCATAGTCCAGGGTTTCTGGCTCTACACAGCAGAGCGAATAGGAGAAAGTGCATCGGCACCAGCTTCCTCAAAGTAGAAATATCCACAATCAATTTTTCAAACCAAATTGAATTGATTCAGTTCCCATGAAAGAACCTTACAAAACTTGTTAGATGAATTTGTTAAAAAGGCAATGTCTTAGGAATTGTTATTAATGTTTTCCTCTTTTCCTCTAGGATTTTGCTGGCAACTCAGATGCCTCTACAATAAAAGAGAATCGGTTTGACCCACCTATCGTGGCTAGATACATTAGGATACATCCAACAAAGTCCTATAATAGACCCACCCTTCGGTTAGAGCTACTAGGCTGTGAGCTGAATGGTAAGGGACAAGAAGCTTGACCTCCTCATGGCCACCCCAAGACTCAAGATTTGAGCAGTGTGGGAGACTAGAATTCTTAGATACTCCCCAACCACTCAGGCTCCAGATTTTTATTTATTTATTTATTTTTTTGCAAAACACCACCTCCAAATAGGGATATTCTCAGTACTATCTAAACAGAGACTGAGCCTGGTTCTGGTAGTCAGGAGGTAGGCAGCACCTCACTAGATGATGTCTAGATGATATGAGCATCATCATGGCCCCACCATGGCATCATCAATGGTCTAGATTGGGACTGTCACCATTAGCCCATTTTCAGTGAGAGCCTCTTGACTGAAGGAGACATGACTCTGGCATATTTTGGGGGTTCAGTGAGTGTTCTTTAATCGGACCCTGGTGTTCTATTTCTGAAACCACGAGCATGTTCTGTACTCTGCTTTGGACCTGGTATAAGTCCTCAAGTCTTTTCAAGCTTTTATTTTTTTCAGGGAATGAAATTTGGATTAGGATGTAACAAAATCTGGGTCATAAAAATAGTCATAATAAAGGTCTACTGACTGTTCTCAGATTTTGAAGCAAGGTCTTCCAGTATTTTTAACTTTCAGGCACATACAGAAAATACTATCATCGTCCAGGCATTCTGAGTTAAAAGAAATTGGCCCAAGGCTTGGCTGACCCAGGCCTCAGCTGACTGCTAAAAAACTGAGTGTCATGCTCTTGTTAACTACATGATCTTCCCCTGACTCATCATTAAGAAAGTATCTGAATTTTGGAACCAGTTTCTTTCCAAAGTAGATAATGCTGACCTTGACATTTGTGAGAGATATGGATGTGGACAATTGCCAGTACCTAATTACTAGTAGTGTATAAAACTGCCCACACAAAATGCAAATTTTGTATAGGCAGGATTACTCCATGAAACAGTTCTATAAGTCATGGGAGTTTTGTTTCCATAATTATGGTGTGAATGGTAGCTTTGCTCAGTCATGTACTCTCGCTAACCTAGAATGTGAAGTTCTGTTCTATTAATTTATATTCATTTTTGCTGGGCAGTAGTGGCTCATGCCTTTAATCCAATGTGGGAGGCAGAGGCAGGTGAGTCTCTGTGAGTTTGAGGCCAGCCTGCTCTACAAAAGCTAGTTCCAGGATAGGCTCCAAAGCTACAGAGAAACCCTGTCTTGAAAAACTAAAAAAAAAAATCATTTTCTACATAATAAGCATTACTTTTTTCTCCACTTTTTGGAACTTACATAGTGGGCTCTACATATGTAGATGGAAGTTTCTGTCCCATCTGGTCCCATCACTGTTCAGCCCCAAAGAAACACACAGAGGCTTGTATTAATTATAAACTGTTTGGCCTATTGCTCAGGCTTATTACTAACTAGCTCTTACAACTTAAATTAACCCATAATTCTTTTCTATGCTTAACCATATGGTTTGGTACCTTTTCTCAATGAGACATTCTCATCTTGCTTCCTCTGCATCTGGATTGTGACTGTGTCTCTGCCTTTCCTCTTCCCAGAATTCTCCTAGTCTGGTCGCCCGACCTATACTTTCTGCCTGGCTACTGGCCAGTCAACATTTTATTAAACCAATATGAATGACAAATCTTTACAATGAACAAGAACATTACCACACAGCACACAGGTTCCTCTTAGGATTTTTTTTCCCACATATAAAAAAGCAAGCTATAGCTTCAAAATAAAAGTCTGTATCTTTCAAATAAAAAACAAAGTAGCACTAAGAAAATAGTTAGCTAGCCTTACTCACTAGCTAGTTTCCTAAATCAATAGGTCAACTCTGCTGCCTAGAATGCTCAAATTATACCTTGGCAAAATTCTAAAGAGTCTATGTGTTCAAAATTTTGAAAAGGAAAACACAAACAGTGACTCCCAAAGCTTCACTACATCTTCTCATCAACTTCTGTTAAAAGAAACTTTGTGTGTGTGTGTGTGTGTGTGTACACAGCTATGCTTCACTCAACTGTAGAAATCAGTTCTTTGAAATGCATTTTAGGTTATTTTGCTTACCATGCAAACACCATAAATTGTGTTTACACAAACCTAGACAGCACAGTACAGTCACTCAGTATGGTCTCTTGACACAATCAGGAAACACAGTGCGTGAGCATAGCATGGCGCTGCTTCACAATAAGCTACTTTATTTAAGTAGAAAGAGTGCATTCAAAAATAATGATTAGAAAGTAAAATAAATACACAAAGCTGTTACATTGTAGTCTACTATGGAATATTATGAATTCTACATAATTCTATGCACTGCATATAAATCTACTTAGGGCACCATTACAAACACAGAGGTTATACATTACTATGACAACTAGGATGTTACAAGGCATCAGCTGCACAGTCTAATGGGACCCACCATTATTTGTGTGGTCTGCTATTAACTGACATGTCATTATTATGGGACACATGAATTTTAGAACTACCATCTACCTCAAAGACTGACAACTTCATGTCTGTCTGAGGAAGGGAGTACCCATACTTAGGATGTAGTGTTTGATGATAACTAGCATTAAATTCAGTTTCATGTTCTTTTGACTGTCTTGTGTTGGGCAAGCTGCTATGTCTTGCTGTCCTCTATACTCTTCTGTCAAATGGGTGTGAGTATGAGCATTGAATAGTATATTTATAGTGGTACTTGTACTTGAATTGAACAATTGTTCTTTGTTTTGATTGTTTTGCTGTGTCCCTGGGAGTGGTGTTTCTTGCCTCCTCTGTTGCAAATGCAATGCAGGGACTATTAGTGCTGTGTAATTAATCACATTACTTTCCACTTGGCAGGATGTTCCACACCACTGGGCCTGGAAGATGGAAGGATAGAAAACAAGCAAATCACCGCATCCTCATTTAAAAAGTCCTGGTGGGGAGACTACTGGGAGCCCTCCCGTGCCCGCCTGAATGCCCAGGGCCGTGTGAATGCCTGGCAAGCCAAGGTGACAACAACCATATAAATGGTGTTCTCTTGCCTTCCAGAAACAAACAATGGCCCCTACCACAGGGGACATAGTTGGGGGGGGGGGTGCGTGACTGGGGAGCAGGAGTGTTAGATTCTGAAGTCCCAGATCTGAGAGGCTAGGATGACTTGCAAAATCCACAGTCGCAGCTCTAGCCATGGCTCAGAAGAAGTCACACATCTTCACTGTGGTTCTTGGTCAAGCTGTGATTTAAAACTGAAAGAAACAGCAGTGTGCAAAGAGATAGATAGTAAATAATTTAAGTTCGCAGATAATTTGGGAATTTACTCTTTTCATTTCAAGTAAAATTCTTGTATGTATTTATCCAGCAGCTTCTTGTCAAACACTGTGTACCTTGTCTTGTTATGAACACCAGGGGTAAAAGACTAACTAAGCTCTCACACTAGAACAGCAAGTGACATAAAAAAGAAAAAGCAATGATTATTGTAGATGATATGCAATACGTCAGTAGAAATTAAATTTTTTAGGTTAGTGTACAAAGTAATAGGTTTTATTGTAACAATGTCATACATATGTGTCATTATACTTTGTTCTTAATCAGTTCCCTTTAATATTGCCATTCTTTTATGTATAGTCTATTTCTCTCTCTTTAGTCCCTGTCCCCCATCATGATCCACAACAATAAACAAGAAATCATAGCGAAGTTCTCTCAAAGACAGTGGCTCCTAAGGGAGCAAATGGAAAAGCCCCGTGTGTCTCCAAACATCCCGATTCTAACAAACAGACAGGCTTAAACAGCATACTCATTCCAGGGTTTTGTTTTTGTTTTTTAAATCATTTTCATAGGCAAATAACAACAAGCAGTGGTTGCAGATCGATCTGCTCAAGATCAAGAAGATAACTGCCATTGTAACGCAGGGCTGTAAGTCACTGTCCTCTGAAATGTACGTGAAGAGCTACAGCATCCAGTACAGTGACCAGGGCATGGAATGGAAGCCTTACAGGCAGAAATCCTCCATGGTGGACAAGGTACGGATGCCATGCTGGCAAACCAAAAGCTGCTGGAGAACCGTCTCCTGATGAGACAAACAAGGGCTTCTTGATTTGACAATGCTGATTATGTACTGCTCCCCCAGTCTTCTCAACCCCCATTCTCCAGGTGGCTGGTCTTAGCAGAGGGACCATTTCCATCACTTTTCTGACTTTGCCACCTGTGAAATAAAATGGGGAGGACAAAATGCCAGGGGGTGCAGTATGGCCTTTGTTCTCTCTGACTGAGAAAGACAACGAACCTATCCAGAAAACCTTCTGCAATAATAATAATAATAAAACACAGTTGCTGCAGTTAGAGTTGCTGTTTGTAGCGAATCAGATGCCCAAGACTGCAAGCCTCTGTATGTCACATTGCTACTGAACAGGAAACATTTGGGAAAACCACTCTTCTGGTGAAACTAACTGCTCTATTACATTCCTAAGTCCCTCTACCTTCTACCAGGTAGTTTAATGATGCTGTCCGAAGTAAAGCCAAGGAAGTCTGCCTAGTGTTCCAGGAATGGGAACTGGGCTAAAACTAGTAGGAAAAACAACCCAGGGAGGTTTGATTTAATTTAATTCTAATTAAATGTTTAGCACTGAATAAATTACTGCCCCTTTCTTATTTTTAGACCCCCGGCAGTGTGCATTATCTTGTTACAGCAGGCTGCCCTCACATCAGGGTAAACCCCACTACCTTAAAGAAATGATGACTTCTCACTGCTGTGTGTGTAAATCTCAGAGAACTTCCTGAGGGGGAGAACAGAAATAAACATGAACACTCGAGGAGGAGGAAGAGGAGGAGAAGGAGGAGGAGGAGGAGGAGAAGGAGGAGGAGGAAGAGCACACATCAAAAAGAGAAATGAAAATAAAAACTTCAGTGTCACATTTATTTTAAATGTCAGTGACAACAAGTTATTCATTGGCATCCACTACACGGCCCTGACGAGGCACTCGCTGTGTGCTTACACACATTTTCAAATGTGTGCAACTTGTATGATGCAAAGCTTGATTGTTCTAGCCCTGATGATGAGACAGAGAGTGCAGAGGGATGTCATGACGTCTTCAAACTCACATGGCAACAAAGACGCTAGAGAAGAAGTTTACAAACACTCATGTCAGGTTTATTTATTTTTTCCTAGTCTGACACATGATTAAGAAATGATTCCAGCAATCCGGAGGCAGTGGCAGGCAAATCTCTGTGAGTTCAAGGCCAGCCTGGTCTATAGAGCAAGTTCCAGGACAGCCAGGACTAGACAGAGAAACCCTGTCTCAAAAACAAGCAAACAAACAAATAAGAGCATCTTTAAGGGGACATCTATCTGTCTTCTGATTTAGTAACTTACTGATAATAGCAAAAAAATATATAATAATTGACTTTGGTATAAAAGGATTTTAAAAAATGAGAATGAAACATTAATGCCCATGATGTAAATGTTGACAATTTTTATCATGTTTTTCTTTCAGATTTTCGAAGGAAATAGTAATACCAAAGGACAAATGAAGAACTTCTTTAACCCACCCATCATTTCCAGATTTATCCGCATCATTCCTAAATCCTGGAACCAAAGTATTGCACTTCGCCTGGAACTCTTTGGCTGTGACGTTTACTAGAGTTGAAAACCAAGAAAGAAAAGGAAAGGATAAAAACTGCAGAAACTTCTTAAGGCCTAAGCCATTTAGAGCAAATATAAAATAGCCAATATAGTATGACTATTTTGAATGTTAAGAGATTTTCTGCTATTTTTTCTAATAGAGAATAAAGTTTATATAAGAAGCTTTTACAATGTTAATTCATCACTGCCATTAAGCGAGGTGGCAGCTATTATTTTCTTCACTAATTTTAATATAGATGGGAAAATATTAAGTTCCAGCAAGAAAATGACTGCCTTTTACTCTGATTAAAGATGTTATGTAATGTTATATAGTGGAATGATATGGTTCACTCTAGCTCTTTCCAATCCTGTAGACATTAATAAAAGAGATATTACTTTCAGAAACTGTTCGGAGACCTAAAAAACTTGTCTTCCTATACTTCCCCTTTAAAAACAAACTATAATTTGTAAAGAAGAGAGACTAAAATAGCTTAGTTTTTTGATAATAGAGAAAAGAATCTTGCGGTAATGAAGGGAGAACTTAAAATGCCCTGCGTTGAGATGGCCTAGCGGGCCAACAGAGGTGCTTGCTGCCAAAACCTGATGACCTGAGTTCAAGTTCAAAAAATCCACAGGGAAAGAAGCAACGGATTCTGAAAAGCTGTCCTTGATTTCACCATGCAACTGTGGCACATGTGTGTGCCCATGCCCACATTCAACCTCTAACAGTAAATAAAAGATTTTACAAGTCCATCTTTCTATGTCACCATAAGTTTTCTGATTCCTCATGAGCAAAGAAGCAATTGAGCATGTTTCTCACACTCTAGTTGGACTTGAAAATGTGTCTTGGTCTTGTTTGGGGGAGGCTGCTCCTCTTGATGTCCAAGGGTACATCGAGACATTAAATACAACTCAAATATCCTTGGGAGAGCTGGTCATATGCCTTGGCTTGATCGAAAATCTGGCATGGTGAAACATACTGTTTCAAAACTTGGGTTCACCTAAGGGAAAGAAAGCACTTACCTGTAAAGAGGAACACGGGGACAGTTGGCACATGCTTGGCAGTTCCTGTTAGAGCTGCTCCGGGCCAAACTGGCAAGTGGGTTTGGGGTTCTGTCTGTGCCTTCTTTCTCGCCTCCCTGCGCTCGGCAGCTCCTGTTAGCATGCTTTTCTCTGAAACGTGAAATCTGACAGTGCTGTTCTGCTTGCCCATCTGTAGGGCCTCTCAACATCTGTAAAGTTACATGGAATGGATACTCCATACAGTCAGGATAGTCATTCAAACAGACAGTCAAAACTGTCTGGTTTTGTGAAATAAACTACCCCAAAGCTTAAGCAAAAATTGCACAAAATATACATGTGGTAGAGGTAAGATAGATGGCTAATTTTATGGTGTATACATATAGTCAAGATATCATTATATACCACAAATACAATTTTCTAGATTAAAAAATGAATGGCATAAACAACACCAAATGTATTCTCTTTGATAGTGCTGTGGGTTCCCTGGGCTCAGTTGGACAGTTTCGTTGCTGGCTTCCTTAGGTGTCCCTCTGTAGTTAGAGTAAAACCATGGCCTCAACTGGGTTCCTAAGGGGATTTACACGAGTGCAGAAACTAAGACAGCAGGGTGGGAGTGGGGGCAGGGGAGCGTCCTTTCTCTCTTTTGATGTGTCTCAGCTCCAATCCCCCTACTTGGCTTCTGTGTGTGGTCTTTCACTCAGTGTCCCCAGTGAGCAGCTGATCTTTTTATGTGATGGTTCAGGCATCTCTCAAATGCTAGGAAGATGAGATCCTCATTCTTTTTAAAGTCCTCACTTCTGCCACATTCCATCCGGTGAAGCAAGTGAGCCCAGTATCAGAGTAGGAGGAACTCTACGGGGTGTGCATACCAGAGGACACTGCTCACTGAGGGTTCCTTTAGAAACCACCAGTTACCTATTTCTTCTTCTGGCGAGCCTTGCAGATATGTGTGAGAGCTTCCAACATCCATAGAAGTATTTATATTTCTGTTGTCACTTTCCTTTCGTGATTCCTGATTCCTGTCACTATCCTACCAAAATTTCTCCAAGATTTTCATTTTGTTAACAACAGCTGAGAATCTAAAGTTAAAAAAAAAAAAACTTTTTTCCAAGTCTGGCCTTGTGAATATGCTACTGATCCATCAACAAAAGGCCCTGTGTTCAGGGATCTGGACTGATGTTTCTGCTTAGCTGTCATCCTCCTGACACATTTAATTCTAAGATAAATAAAAAATCTAACATTTTCATTTTTTAAGAAGTCCCCATAAATTATAAAGCTAGTCCTAGGTATCTCTACTATAGAATTAGATGGTCTCAGCTCTGTGTCTCTCTGTCTCTCTCTGTCTGTCTCTCTCTCTCTCTCCAGGGTCTCACAATATAGTCCTGGTTGGCTTGGAACTCTCTAGACCAGGCTGGCTGTGAACTTACAGAGATCCACCTGTACCTGCTGGGGTTAAAGCCTTGTGCCCCCACACCAGGCTAGAATTTCTCTTGATCTGAAATGTGATTGGGGCAATAAATATTATGCAGTACCGTAAATAGGGGAATAAAAGACAATGTAGTGAAACAGGTAGCCTGGTTATCTTGTCGATGAGATAAATAAGACCCCAAAGGAAAAGCAATTGCTCAAAACTCTTACTTGTTAGTGTTAGAGCTAAACTCAATCACAACAAAAACGGAAGTTATAGTGTGTATAAACCACACCCTTAGACAGGAAGATATGAGTGTTAATTAATGACACATAATTGATCTGAAAAAAAAATGTTTCAGTACCAATAAAATGTTAGGGCTATAAGTGACTTTGAAGTAAAATACAGTTCCGCTTTTTGTCCCTCCCTTTGAAGTGCTTTAGCTGAAATTACAGCCTCGGTACCTGGTCTGTCCTCCTCTGACACAACACAAGCACTGTTTGTTATCTCATAACTGGTTGCTATGGAAAGAAGTGACTCACAGAGGAATTATAATTTGCAAAGAGAAACCAACAATTAAAATCCCAGGTGTTATTAGTCACTCAAATTGAAAGTTGGAGAAGAATGGTTGAGTTCCTCACAAATATGAGAAGTCCTCAGTAAACGTAGGATCACTTCTTCAGAGGGATTTCAAGTACCAAAAAACATCATGCCACTTTTTATAACAAAATTGAACAAGTATCATCTTTTGTGATGAGGACCAGCAGAACAATTCAAGGGGAAATGTTTGACATATGTGAAAAAAATGACTGATACATGGAACAATCACAGGGTACGGTTGGACGGTTGTAAGACTTTAAAGTGTTTATGTAAAGGCTTGATCTCTTGTCCCTATTCAAACCACCCTCGAATCTATCTGCACTTTTCTATTTTTATAATAAAGGGAAGTTTCTCCGTGTCTTAGGAATGGTACACAGCAAGTTCAGACTCTTGTTTATTTTTTATTGGCATGGAATTTGGTGACAGTCGCTGGTGTGCCTGTTCTCCCATTGTTGGGGCCTATCACCACTGCTCCCCAGCCTTTGTTCATGTGCATGCTTGACAGACACTTGTGATGTCACTCGGCCTCATCTAGTTTTCTATTTGCAGACTAAGTTGGCCTCAAACCCGCCTGCGTCGAGCACTCATTGCTTTCAGCCGCTGCCCTGTTTTCTGCCTTCCTTTCCTCAGCAGTTGGCATTCAACTGTACAAATAGAGTTCCAGGATTTCCGCAAAAGGTTAAACCTTAATTCCCGAGGCTAAACGAATGACTGACTGGATGTCATGCCTGAACTTTCTTGGTAGATTTCACTGACCAGATTATGTTTCTCTCAGGAATAGAAGCATTTAATGTTTGTTTATATACCAAACACTTAGGCCTTCTTATGAGATGCAGAAAAAATTATGCACATAGAAAATTAAGAATTTTAAATGTACTTGTCTTAGTGCTCTTTTTCCGTGAAGTGGTCATGACCAAGGCAACTCTTATAAAAAAGAAAGCATTTACTTGGGGCTTGCTAACATCAGGGTTTAGTCCATTATTGTCATACGGGAAGTATGGCAGCATGAAGGCTGGCATTGTGCTGGAGAAGCAGCTGAGAGCTCCACATTGGATGGGTAAGCATCAGGAAGAGAGAGACACTGGGCCTAACTTGAGCATTTGAAACCCTAGGGCCCACCCACATGATGCACTTATTCTAGTAAGACCAGACCCACTAGTACCACTCTCTGGTGACCAACCATTCTATGAGCCTATGGGGACCATTCCTATTCAAACCACTACAGGAATTAAGTAAAAAGTTTCTTTCAAGAAAAATTAGAGCCAGGCAGTGGAAAAACACACCTTTAATCCCAGCACTCAGGAGGCAGAGGCAGCTGGTATCTCTGTGAGTTTGAGGCCAGCCTGGTCTACAAAGCAAGTTCCAGCCAGGACCATTACACAGAGAAACCCTTTCTAAAAAAAAGAAAGAAAGAAAAGAAAAAGAAAAGGAGAGAGAGAGAGAGAGAAGGAAAAAAGGAAAAATTGATTGTTAAGAAAGGAAATAAACCAGGTGGTAGAGGTGCAAGCCCTTAATCCCAGCACTTGGAAGGCAGAGGCAGGAAGATATCAGAGTTTGAGGCCAGTCCGGTCTACAGAGGAAGTTACAGGAAGGACAGTCAGGGCTACAACAGAGGACCCTGTCTTTAAAAACCAGAGAGAGAGAGAAGTTTAACCAAAGATAAACCAGAAAAACATATCCAGCACAATGAACTATGTTATGCTTGTTTTTGTTTTGTTTTGTTTTGTTTTCAATACACTGAATAGACTAGAACATTCTACACCATTGGTGGTGATAATATGGTCTGACATTTCTGATATTAGAAAGAATGCTCCATATCCTCCAGCTGCTAACATCCTACCTTAGAAAGAAACTGGGAGGCCAACACTCTCAAGCCAATACTCCACAGGATAGTTTGGGGCTGTAACTCAGTGAAGTCATGCCTAGCCAGTATATGTGAGTCTCTACACTCAGTCCCCAGGACGATAATAACAATGATTAGGATGATGACAACACATTTTATGAATGAATGCATGATTATGTTTGTTTCTTTTCTTGTCCCCAGAAGATTTAAGTTTATTGAACTGAGAAGAAGGCTGAATGGGTAAAATTCTAGCCATGAGATTGTGATGACCTGAGTTTGGGTCCCTCGTATCTGTGCAAGAGCCAGGTAACGTGTGCTGGGTAGGGAGAGGTGTCTAGTCACAGTGGTGAGCTCCAGGTCCAATGAGAGACCCTGTCTCTAAAAATGAGGCATAGAGTGATAGAGGAACACACACACAGACACAGAAATGAGTGTACCCCTGTATACGAACACACACACCGGTGCATGTGCTCCGTACATGTGCACACATAGGCAAGTGTACTCCCATACAAGCGCATACACACATAGACAAGTGTACCCCATACATGTCCACACACAGGTGAGTGGACCCCCATATGTGTGCACACACACAAGTAGACAAGTATACTGCATACATGTATATGCACAGGTGAGTGGACCCCCAACATGTGCACACACAGGTGAGTGTACCCCCATATGTGTGCACACACAGGTGAGTGTACCACATACATGTGTGCACACATACAGATGAGTATACCCCTGTACTTGTGCACATACACATACACATGTACACGCACATACAGAGAGACAAGTGTACCTCCTGTACATGTGCACAGACACACAGTTGAGTATAACCCCGTATATGTGCACACACACACCCATACACAAAGGATTTAAGCTTGGTTGGAAGAAAACATAAGGTACTGATAGACACCATCCATTAAAAGTAGGAGAGAAAGCTAGATTACAAGTCAGAACAGAAAGAAATTTAGAAAGGCTATTGTGAAAATATAATCCTGTTCTCAAGAGTTCTAAGGCTTTTGATACTCAGTGGCCAAGTGCCTTGGGCAAAATACTTAACTGCTGCCTCTCTAAGCCCAGGTATCCTCATGTGTGAAAGAATAGAGCATTGTTTTAACCAGCAACAAAGAAAATGTAATCTATATGTCCTTAGTATTAATATAGATGAGTTTGGGATATAACAGAATTTTTTTTTCTTTTTCGAGACAGGGTTTTGCTGTAGTTTTAGAGCCTGACCTGGAACTAGCTGGCCTCAAACTCACTGAGATCCACCTGCCTCTGCCTCCTGAGTACTGGGATTAAAGGCATGCACCACCACCACCGGGTTTATAACAGAATTTTTTAATAGTCAAAGCAAAAATTAAAGCCTTATCATCAGTTATAGAATGCACTGCTCCCAAAAACTATTCAGAAGAAGCATGCTTTCCTGGAGACTGAAATTAAACATAATTTTCTCCCTAAAGCTCACAGAACAAGGCCACCATCCAGTGTGAACAGTGCCATCGAGGAAGCTGGATGATGTTTAGCTGCTTTCCCATGCATCCCTCAGAATCTGGATCCTTTCAGTGAAACACTATCCAGCGAAAGCAAGGCTTCAGAGGTCAGTGTCATGTGCTCTGTTTGCATGAGCTAGAGCGTGGGGTCTCTAAAGGGAGCTCATGTTCATATACACACTCCCGTCATAGGTATTTCTCCAGTCATGGACTTGATGGTCATTCAGTGGCAATAAGCTCAAGACTGCATTCAGATACAAGAACCACATTCCCACAGGCGTGCTCTTTCATCTCATTCTAATATAAGCAAATGCCAAGGGAAGTCAGATGCTTTGGAAAAAATACTGGGAAAATGTAATTTTATAACATTGTTTTCATTAATCTAACCTCCTGTTACTTGATAGAAGATTGTCATTCTATTTTGTCAATGGAATAATCCTTCACACTCAATTCCCTTTCATCCTATCCACAACCTGTGGTAGGGACATCAATATCCAAGCATTGTGTGTATACATGCGTTCTGATGTTTCTCTCTCGGGCATACACTAACCATCTCTGAGAATCAGCTTTTCTGAAAATGAATGTAACATATTGTTATAGAGTCTTTCAGCCTGCTTAAAGAAATGTTTATTGTAAATCAAGAAAAGATACCACAAAGGGTAGCTGTGGCCGAACCTCAGCACTCGCAAACTGCTGGGCAGCTCCTCTGCACTGAGCTCTGCATTCAGCCACACACAGTTCCAGCTCTCAAAGCCTGGTATTCCTAATCACACACGCTTTTCTTCGCAATGCTTTGGAGTGTGTGGCCGCACACTTGGCACAGATTCTAGATAAACAGTGTCTCCCGCTTTGAAATCACGTGGACTATACCCCAGATGTTGAAACACAAATATCAGCTTACTCCCAAAACCCAGTGTTTGCTCTAAGAAGTTACCATTCAACAGGATTAATGCTTTGAAAACTAAGTTGGGTTTATAGTTAACCAACTCTCCCCAGCCTCTTCCACAACACATCCAATGCCCTTACATACTATCTACCTACAGTTTTTCAGAACGCACCAACGAACCTCCTCCCAGGCCTTACTTTCAATTTAAGAAAGCCTCTTTCAAAATCATTTGAAAAATCACCAAGTCCTATTTCTAGCTAAGGATCTATTGGTAATTGAAAGCTGCATGGAAAGAAATTGGTTTCAAATTAGTTTTAAGCGTGTGGCCCCCGGTAGACTGAACACACTCCAGCAGACAGCCATACATGCAGGAATGTATGGCCAGCACTCATAAGTTGTACTGGTGGGAGAAAAAAATATCCAAGGACTCAAAGTTAGGTGGGTATGAGATGAGAAGTAGATCTGGATAAATTTAGGGGAGATGGAAAAGATAATGAAAACAGAATGTCTAAAATTCTCAAAGAATTAATAACGAAACAAAAACAACAGAGAAACAGATTAAATACAGAATTGTGGTTAAGATGACAACATGCTGCTACTAAACTCAACAATTTGGCTTCAACAAATTCATGTGACTCAGCAGATTAAATTAATGTCAATCATTTTTAAAGAAAAAATGGTTTTTTTTGCGATGCATTTATCAAAACACAATTTAACACTTGTGTTTAGTCCCCAAAGTGCCTACTTAAACCTTTCAGAACACCTTTCTCAATGAGAATCTGTGGGACTTGCCATCTAAATTCCTTTGAATGTACTGAGCTGTTCAATTATCCCAGTGGCTTTTGCGGGGTCTGCTGGTTGTTAGAAGACAGCACTTTACCTCCCTTTTTACATCAGTGGCCAGTTCCCATGAGCAAGCCTCAACCTTATGGCCTCAGCACAGGACCATGGAATGGTTTATCCAACAGGCTAGAAACTCCTGGAGCAGCTCAGCTCTCAAACACTCTCACTTCTTACTGCCAGTATCTAATACTTTCACACAACTCCAGCTTCGCGGTTTCACCTTCTCTATGTCCATTGTGCCCCCATGATCATTAGCACTGCTTGCCATCCTTCAGACAACTCCAGTTTGTTAGAGCTACTTTCATCTATCTTCCTTCCAGGGAGAGGAGGAAAGCTCCATTTTTGATTGTCAATACCAAACTTGGCATTTCAGTTCTAGTTCCCATCGCTGCTCACAACTCAGCAAACTATTTCTAAAATATTAGGGTCTACCAACTCATGGAAATTGAACAGTGAACTATAGAAATACCCTTAGGTCAAGGAAGAAATAAAGAAAGAAACTAAAGACTCCCTAGAATTCAGTGAAAATGAAGGCACAACATACCCAAACCTATGGGACATTATAAAAGCAGTGCTAAGAGAAAAGTTCATAACACTAAGTGCTCACATAAAGAAAAGTGGAGAACTTTCACACTAATGACTTAACAGCACACCTGAAAGCTCTAGAACAAAAAGAAGCAGATGTACCCAGGAGGAGTAGAAGACAGGAAATAATCAAATTGAGGTCTGAAATCAATGAAATAGAAACAAAGAAAACAACACAAAGAATCAATGAGACAAAAAGCTGGTTTGCTGACAGAGGTTTTTGTCCTGCCCAATCCTGCAGCCATTCAGCCCCAAAGAAACACCATACAGAGGTCTACATTAATTATAAACTAGTTGGCCTACTAGCTCAGGCTTATTAACTCTTTCTAACATCTTATATTAGCCCATTATTCTTGTCTGTGTTAGCCACATGTCTTGGTACCTTTTTCAGCGATGCCAGCACATCTTATATCCTCTGCATCTGGGTGGCAACAGCAGACCTCTAACAAACAGAGTACACCTGAGAAAATGATACCAAGAAGCCAAGCTTAACTTTGTTCTTTTGTGTCTAGAATTACTTCCCAAGCTCTTTCAGGCTTTACATGGATGCAGTTGCCCCACATTGGATGCCATTTGTTGGCAGAGGTTTCTGTCCTGCCAGATCCTACAGCATTTCAGCCCCAAAGAAACACACAGAGGTCTACATTAATAATAAACTGGTTGGCTTAGTAACTCAGGCTTCTTATTAACTCTTTCTTATATTTTATATTAGCCCACTATTCTTGTCTGTGTTAGCTATGTGGCTTGGTACCTTTTTCAGCGAGGCAGTCACATCTTGCATCCTCTGCATCTGGGTGACAACAGCAGACTGAAACTTCCCTCTTCCCAGAATTCTCATTGCCCCACCTCTACTTCCTGCCTGGTTACCCCACCTATACTTCCTGCCTGGCTACTGGCCAATCAGCATTTATTTAAATACAAGTGGCAGGGTACAGACCATTGTCACACAGCACTGGTTCTTTGAGAAAATCAACAAGATAGACAAACCTTTATTAAAACTAATCAAAAGGCAGAGAGAGAACATCCAAACTAACAAAATCAGAAATGAAAATGGGAACATAATAACAGACACTGAGGAAATCCAGAGAACCATTAGGTCATACTACAAAAACGTATACTCCACAAAATTGAAAAACATAAAAGAAATGGACAATTTTCTTGATAGATACCATATACCAAAATTAAATCAAGACCAGGTGAACAATTTAAATAGACCTATAAACTATAAGGAAACAGAAGCTGTCATCAAAAGCCTCCCAACCCAAAAAAGCCCAGGGCCAGATGGTTTTAGTGCAGAATTCTACTAGAACTTCCAAGAAGAGCTAATACCTATACTCCTCAAGTGTTCCACATAATAGAAACAGAAGGAACGTTACCAAACTCTTTTTATGAAGTTACATTTACCCTGATTCTGAAACCACACAAAGACTAAAGCAAGAAAGAGAATTACAGACCAATATTATTCATGAATATAGATGCAAAAATACTCAATAAAATACTGCAAACTGAATCTAAGAACACATCAAAAAAATCATCCACCATGATCAAGTCCACTTCATCCCAGAAATGCAGGGATGGTTCAACATACAAAAATCAATGTAATCCATCATATAAATAAACTGAAAGGAAAAAAACCATATGATCATCTCCTTAGATGCTGAAAAAGCACTTGACAAATTCCAATACCCCTTCATGATAAAGGTCGTGGAGACATCAGAGATACAAGGAACATATCTAAACATAATAAAAGCAATATACAGCAAGCTGACCACCAACATCAAATTAAATTGAGAGATGCTCAAAGAGATTCTACTAAAATCAGGAACAAGACAAGGCTGCCCACTCTCTCCATATTTCTTCAACATAGTTCTTGAAGTTCTGGCTATAGCAATAATACAACAAAAGGAGTTCAAAGGGATTCAAATTGGAAAGAAAGAAGTCAAACTGTCATTATTTGCAGATGATATGATAGTATATATAAGTGACCCCAAAAACTCTACCAGGGAACTCCTATAGCTGATAAATATCTTCAGTAATGTGACAGGGTACAAGATTAACTCAAAAAAGATCGGTAGCCCTGCTATATACAAATGATAAAGGGGCTGAGAAAGCATTCAGAGAAACATCACCTTTCAAAGTAGACACAAATAACATAAAATACTTGGGGTAACACTAACCAAAGAAGTGAAAGACCTATTCGACTAGAACTTTAAGTCTCTGAGGAAAGAAATTGAAGCAGATACCAGAAAATGGAAAGATCTCCCATGTTCTTGAATAGGGAGGATCAAAAAAATAAAAATGGCAATCCTACCAAAAGAAATCTGTAGATTCAGTGCAATCCCGATCAAAATTCCAACACAATTCTTCACAGACCTTGAAAGAACAATAATCAGCTTCATATGTAAAAAAAAAAAAAAAAACCAATCCTGTACAATAAAGGAACTTTCTGGAGGCATCATGATCCCTGACATAAAAAAAAGCTATTACAGAGCTACAGAAATGAAAACAGCTTAGTATTGGCATAAAAACAGACAGGAGGACCAATGGAATCGAATTGAAGGCCCAGATGTTACACACCTATGAACACCTAATTTTTGACAAAGAAGCTAAACTTACACAATGGAAAAGAGAAAGCAAATGGTGCTGGCATAACTGGATGTCAACATGTAGAAGAATGAAAATAGATGCATATCTATCGTCATGCACAAAACTCAAGTCCAAATGGATTAAAGACCTCAATATAAATCCGACCACACTGAACTGATAGAAGAGAAAGTGGGAAGTATCCTTCAATGCATGGGCACAGGAGACCACTCCCAGTAGCACAGACACTGAGAGTAACAATAAATAAATGGGACCTCCTGAAACTGAGAAGCTCTGTAAAGCAAAGGACAGTCAGTAAGACACACAGTCAATAAGACAAAAAGGCAGCCTACTGAATGGGAAAATATCTTTACCAACCCCACATAAGACAGAGAACTGATATCCAAAATATATAAAGAACTCAAGAAATTAGATATCAAAATTCCAAATAACCCAATTAAAAAATGGGTTACAGAACTAAACAGAAAATTCTCAACAGAAGAATCTAAAATGCCCAAAAGGCACTTAAGGAAATGTTCAACATCCTTCGCCCTCAGGGAAATGCAAATCAAAATAACTCTGAGATACCATCTTACACCTGTCATAATGGCTGAGATCCCAAACACCAGTGACTTATGCTGGAGAGGATGTTGAGTAAGGGGAACACTCATCCATTGCTGGTGGGAATACAAACTTGTACAACCACTTTGGAAATCAATATGGCAGTTTCTCAGAAAAGTGAGAATCAACCTATCTCAGGATCCAGCAATACCACTCTTGGGTATATATCCAAAATATGCTCAATCATACTACAAAGATATATGTTCAACTATGTTCATAGAAGCATTATTTGTAATAGACAGAAACTGGAAACAACCTAGATGCCCCTCAACCAAAGAATAGATAAAGAAAATGTTGCACATTTACACATTAGAGTACTACTCAGAGTTAAAAAACAACAACATCTTGAATTTTGCATGTAAATAGATGGAACTAGAAAATACCATCCTGAGTGAGGTAACCCAGACCCAAAAAGTTAAATATTATATGTACTCACTCAGCAGTGAATACTAGATAAAAATAAGTAAAGCACAACACTGTGGGGGGGGGAGCGAGTGACAGGAGAGAGAAGAAGAAAGAAAGGGAAAGAAATGAGAAGAAAAATACTTCTTGACAGGATAAAGATTTGAAGTTCCAATGGTCCAAGAGAAGCACCAGTCACATCCTGGGCTTGTATATCCTTTCCCTCCACCCCCTAGAAGAGAGCGGGAACCTTACACCCTACACACACCAGTCAAGTAGACGACCACTAGCCACATTCCAGCCCCCATATAGATCCTTCTTCATGTTTCCAAGCTTGAAGAGCTTCTGCCCTAGAATCCTGGAATATAGTGAGAGAAGGCATGGTTAGAAATACAGAACGGCATGGGTTGTCAGCAAATGGTCGAATGAAGATAAGGGATCTGTGTGTTCTGATACAAAGATGGGTCCTTCCACCCCGTGGATACATAGTAGACTCTATGGTTGGTTTCCTCTAAAGATTTTTACACTATAACAGAATAAGTAGCTTGACTATGGGCACAGAATGCTTCACTTATGTATTAGTGTGGCATTGTAAACGGACAAATGATCTTCAAAAGGTATTAAGATTAAAGCCAACTGATGAGGAGTAAGAAGTTTGTCTACCAACATACATAACGCACATGCTCAAAATATCAGAGAAAACACAGGGAAAGCTAAAGATCACAGCTGGTTCTTAATCACAGAAAAACACAGTAGCCGAGCTTGGTAGTACACACCTGTACTCCTAACACTTTGGAAGTGGAGGCTGGTGGATAGTAATTTTTGAGGCCAGTTTGATCTACACAACAAGACCATCTCTCAATAAATTAATAATAATAATTAATAATACTATAACACCAACAGTGATAATCACAACTTATGAAACAGGAATTCATACAAAGAAGGACTAGAAATTATTTACCTGACAGAATATGGCAAGGACATACATGTGGCCTGAATAATCACATCCCACAATACCTAAAAGTCTCCTTGACTCCTAATAGAAATCCTCTATTGAAACTCTAGCTAATAACCCTCATCCTTAGAATCAGGACCGAGAAAATACATAATGGGAATTTTTCAGTTCTGGGAAGCAGTATTCAGAGTGCCGTTCAGGAAGAGTCTGCCCCTGCCAGTCTCTTTCTCTCTGGGAGGACTTTATATAAAACAGTCTATCCACAGAAGCCACACAAAGAACCTATAACTAGGAGGAGAAAATCAAAGAGTGTGTGGGTGTGTTCAGTGTGCTTATATACTGTTAGGACAGAAAGGGAAGAAAGACAGAAATATCTTGATAGATAGGGCCCGTCTCTGTGGTGTTGGCAATGTCAGTGCACTTGGAAAATCTGTTCCTTCAGTAGGTTGGTTTGCCATGCTGGCTATCTGATGGGAGAAATCAACACGCCCTTGTTTTGGCTGGCTTGTGACTCATTCTCCTGTGACCATGAATGCTGAGTTTAGAGGTTATCGGGAGAGCTTGCTTACCTCGTCACAGAAAACAGGGCTTAACATGGTCCCTTACAAAGGCTTGGTGCGATCTTTTAAAAAAGACACAGAATATCAGAACATAAATTATTTCCATACCTGGCTTGGCTAGTAGTCCGGTCAGTTCTGATCCCATCTGAAACCTGTTCTTCATGGAAGTCTTTCTAATGTGAGGTCCTGAAGAGGCCGCCTCAGCTGAGTCAAAGCTGATGTGTCCAAGCCCGCCATTTTGCAAGTGACTGACTGTACCATCCCTGGGAACTTTCAAAGGACACACCCTGAATTCTGGGTCACATCAGTGCTAATTTTCAGAGAAAACCCAACAGCAGGGCTAAGATGGCCAGGAAGTGCTGGCAAGTTGGCCCTCTCCTGATTAAGCTCTTCTCATCCCTTTCAAATCTGGCTGGCAGTGTGCCCCCATTCCTCCCCTCTTCTCATCCATCGCGAAGGGAGCTCAGGGACTTGATACATGTGTGAGCAAGGCATTGGTGTTGGTAGGAATGAGAATACAAATGATATCCGTGGCTTACAAATGTGTCTCTGTCATCATACTATGCCATTGGTGTTGAGATGGTATATTCCTTTTCCAGGACTCACCAGGGTACAGTCTCCCAACTAATTCAATAGCAGAAAACTGTATAGCTAGGAGGATGTGCAAAACTTATCTAGTGCAACTCTCATGTTAGAGGAATTGAGGTTGTAAGATTCAGCCACTATCTAAAGGCATGTAGCCTACTTGACCTACGGGGGCAGGAACTTGCAGTGAAGTATCTCTTCATCCAGTTGTCTTCGGCCAAAATACATCTCTTCCCCATATTAATTTGTAATCTTTATGGCTCGCACTATCCATCTGGGTGGCCCTTAAAAAGCAGTGTTCCTAAAAACATAATTCCATCTTCTTCTTGAGTCACAGAGGTTAACAGTGTTTATGATGAAGCTCTTAGGTTGGAATTGCTACAGGTCATCCTGTTTTTAAACTTCAAGTGAGATTGTACCCACATGGCTTTTGGAGCTTCAGGAAAGCCGGAGGTTTTTAGGAAAGGGAATTTGGAGACTAGTGAATGAGACGGAGAGAGGTTTTTCTGTGGTCTATTCTAGAAAAATGCCAAAATCCAGTATGGACATAGCTCCCCCAAAGCGAAATTAGTGAAAGCCTCATGTCCACGTATTCTAGAATGCCCACTGCGGCTGAGCCGTTTTGTTTCTTTGCCGATGGTCATCTACTCATTTACACCTGGCACGGACCACATGGCGCCCACTGCTGCTTGAGAAAGTTTCAATGTCACAGGCCACACTTCTCCAGCACCTTTCCACTTTTATTTTTAACGATTCTCACTATTAACACCTTCTTGGAAATTTTGTACAGGCTTTGGTAAAGTGTTGGGACCAATTGGAGTCCTGGCCTTCAGCTGCTCTTCCCTGCTAGAGCCTTCAGATAGGAGTTACTCGCCTTCCTAGACCTAGATGGAGTGGGGAGGACCTTGGACTTTCCACCTGACCGCTCTTTGGTAGGGAGAGAGAGGGGGAAAGGAGTGTGGGGGGAGGGGGAGTGGAATGGGAGGAAGGGGAGGGAAATGGGAGGGTGGGAGGAGGTGAAAATTTTTTTCCCAAGGAAAAATAAATAAAAAAAAAAGTAAAAAAAAAAAAGCTGTGTTTTGCCTAGAGGATCAGAGGATGGGGTTTTCACCTGTTGGCCCACTTGACTGCTTCATATTTAAGCCTCCATGGTGCTATGAAATAAAGGGCTTTGTACCAGTGATTGGAGGTCTGTGTGTCTGTCTGTCTTTGTGTGTGTTTCCTCAACCTCCAGCCCCTTGCCCAAAGCTTGCGAACTGTATTGTAGCTCATAGAGCGCAGATTGGGGTGCGGTGTGCTGCAGTAAAGGATTAAAATGTATACAGTGGTAGCTTCTCTAAACAAAATAATTCATTAGGGAAAAAAAGAATCCCCACCACCACAGAAGCAGGAATTCCATTGTGCCCTCCTAATTACACCAAGAACAGGAGGTTAGAGATTCACTAGACATACCTGATTCCAAGGATGAACTGCCTGCATTCAGATCCAGACCCTGAGGCCATCAAGGGCAAGAGTTCAGTTAATAAATACAGAGAAATCAGAATGTTACAGTCTGATGGGAAAAGAGTAAGACATCAGGACTTTCCCTTTTGGAAGCATTATGGAGGAACAGGTCCGTATAGTAAGACTAAGAAACTGCAGTCTGTTCCCTTATAGAAGTTCTTTTCCGAAGGTCAGACATTTGGATTAGGATCTCCATTCCCTTGGGGGCTTGAGGAAAGTTCCTGCTTCTCTAGCAAGAGTAACTTAGGACCCTGTCTATTTCCAAGGTCATTACTGGATTCCTCAACTTCTGTTCCCAAGCCACAATGTAGATCCTAGTTTGTCCCTTGTCTCTAGTTTAATTTTATGTACAACTATACAGTATAAAAGGTGTAATCTTTTATTGAGAAAAAGATTGCATCCATCTATTCCTTCTCATCCTCACTAACTCCACATTTTCTCTTTGGGGTCTGAATACCCTTCTCCTGAGCCTGCACCTGCTGAAGCAGGTCTCTCCAGCATTCACCAAATGTGTACTGGGAGTCAGTGACATGGGGTGGGTAAGATACCTATGCTGGGGATTTTATAGGTAGATGAGGGCTAAGATACAAATGTTATAATAAAATGTGAGACATATAAATAGGTCCACAGTTCCAAAGTAGAGAACAGAACAAGCAGCCAAGGAGTCCAGGAGGAACGGATGTCACATCTGCTCATTTATTCACTAGATATAAATCGAATGCATGGGCATGTTGCTGAGCATCGTTCTAGAATAGCCAAAGCCGAGGTGCTGCTTCCATGCGGCTCTCATTTGAGGGTCCTCTGAAGGAATAGGAAAAGTAAACACGTGTGCAATAAGGCATGTGGAGATGATGGTGGTGGGGAGAGGACGAATAAAGTGGACACACCAAGTGCCTGGGACGGGTTTGTGTGCTGCTCTAAACAGGATAAAGTAATAACCAGGCTTAGGGGCTGAAATGATAGCTCAGCATTAAAAAGAGGACCTAGGCTCAGTTTCCAGCACCCATATGGTGGCAACAACCACCTGTAACTTCAGTTCCTGGGGATCTGATATCCTTTTCTGGTCTCTGAGTGCACTGTGTGCATATGGTGCACAGACATAAAGGCAGGCAAAACACAGTACACATAAAATTTTTTGAATGATAAAATAAAACAATTAGGCATAAACTGGAAAGCAGTCAGGGAAAGTGTTGTCATTCATAAAGAGGTGGGTCCCTGAGGCCTGTCCAACAAGGGGCAGTGATGGGCCACCCTAGGCCTCCGCAGGTCCCCTTGTGGGTGGAAGATCACAGCAGGTGTGAGTCAAACAGATAGATACGCCATGCAGAGAAAGAGAGAGCTGGGATATGAGCTTATTTAGTGGGTTATAGAGGGAGAAGGGAAGGGGGAAGGAGAGAAGGGGAGGGGGAGGAGAGAGAGAGAGAGAGAGAGAGAGAGAGAGAGAGAGAGAGAGAGAGAACCCCTCCCAAGTGCTGGGATTAGGTAAAGGCATGTGCCGCCACCACCAAGCTCTTAATTCTAAATTTTGTGGGACAGCATTGGAGATCTCTAAAAAGAAGAATGATATGGTTTATTTAGGCTTTAAGAAGATCCCTCTGGATGCTGCACACATGGTGGAACTTTCTGAGATTGGCAAATGGTGGTTGTGTTCTGATTTAGAAATGAAAAGATGGAAGAAGTTAGGCAGAGCCAGAGTGGAGTAGGAGGATGGCACCACAAAGTGTACATTGGGCATGCTCCAGAGTACTTTGCAGAACTCCCTATAGGTGTGACAATGCCTCTCCTGCTTGGTAACACGTTCCCAGCCCACACAAGCTGAGCAGCAGATTGATAGGCAGCCCTTTTGTTAGGATGCAATGTGATACAGCTCGACAGGTAAGATGGTGCCTTGTTGACTCTGCACAAAATTCCGGGTCAAGTACTCAGCAAGGGGCGGAGACTCACGTAGGAGCTGAGTACACATTTTCCTGCAAAGCATAATCTCGTCAACAGTTATTGCCAGGACACAACTTGCTTCTGTTTGTGAAAGCCATCCCAAATTTAGGGACATTTCGGGGGCACAGCCTACAGTGGGACTTGGGTGGCTGATCCACGACTGATTTCTCATGAGTCATCTGGCTGTGGCTGTCTTATGAAACGAAGCACAATGCCTTAAACAATGGGTTCTCAAAAAACACATTGAAGGAATAGACTGGTATGCAAGACTGATATTCTTTGTGTTCCCGGCTGCAAATCGGGGAGGGGTGGGGAATGTGTGTTTTTAGCTATCATACTTACAGAACTGTAGTAAGAATATAACATCCAGTGAATGAATTTGAAGACGTTTCAATGTGTTGTTTTCCAAAAATGCATTTACATATGGAACCATTTTCTCTCTGCACGCATGAGGAATCAGCCCCAAGATTCACAGATGCTAAACCCTCGTGTGGAACACTGTGATGCCTATAGATCGCCTAGGCACATCCTCTTCTATACTTGAACTCACCTCTGGAATGTTTATAATATTCAGTACAAGGCAATGCTATGTCGATTGTTGTTACCCTATGTCGTATAGGGAAAAGAAAGAGAGTTTGTGTGTATTCAATACAGATACAATTTTATGACTATTTCAAATCCATGGCTAGATGAAACCGTGGGTGTAGAACCGGTGCAGAGGGAAAACAGACCGCATATTGAAAGTGAAGAGATATAAAACAGGAGGTAGAACACAAGGGATTGTATGATGTGGAATAACACTAGAAGTACATGTGTGCACAACCATACACTAACTTTGTGTTTGTTTCTGTCTCTCTTGGTGAGCCTAGTAAAATGATTTACATTTTTTAACTTCAAGTTAAATAAGCTTTTCAAAATGGTCAACCTATGGTTATACTATTTTACCTAATCCTTTTTTTTTTTT
>NW_004949095.1:13499390-13541903 GCF_000317375.1 Microtus ochrogaster
TGGGATTAAAGGCGTGCGCCGCCATCGCCCGGCCACCTAATTCTTTTATACTGTAAAACACATTTTAAACTAGTCCCAAAACATTTTTCAAGTTTTATCATACCTAATTCCCTTCTCTGTTTCTTCTATCTTCTTCTGGAAGCAATAATGAGCAAGCTGATTTTTTTTTTTGTTTGTTTGTTTTTTGTTTTTCGAGACAGGGTTTCTCTGTGGCTTTGGAGCCTGTCCTGGAACTAGCTTTGTAGACCAGGCTGGTCTCGAACTCACAGAGATCCACCTGCCTCTGCCTCCCGAGTGGTGGGATTAAAGGCGTGCGCCACCATCGCCCGGTGAGCAAGCTGATTTTAATCCTTCATTTTGTTCTAAAGTTCCGTGGCCTAGGGATGTAACTTAGTGGTAAAACATGTGTCTAATATGTATAAGGCCATGGCCTTATTCCCCTGTCCTGTGTTCAATCATTCAATAAATACAAAATGTAAAATTATGTGTGACACAAAATATGCCTTTGTAGGCTGCAATGGACTAAGTGTTAAAAATGTTTGACTTAAACTGGGTGATGGTGATGCACGCCTTTGATTCCAGCACTTGGGAGGAAGAACAGATGGATCTCTGTGAGTTCAAAGTCAGCCTGGTGTTCAGAGCCAGAACTGTTACACAGGGAAACCCTGTCTCAAAAAACAAAACAAAACAAAAAAAGTTTGACTTGTTCACACTCTTAGGTCGGTGCTTGTTCATTAAGCTGCCCTGAAGGCTTGCAGTGAGTCGTGTGCAAAGCAAAGCACGAGAATCCAGGTCAGCAGGGCACCATTCATTCTTGAGTTCACTAGACTTCAACTTGCTAGTTCTTGAGCTAGATAAACAGGAGGCCAACACAAGGTTCCCGTGTCAGTTCAGTCATTTATTCAGAAAACCAAGTTAGTAAATGTGTTCACTTTTTCATTCTCATTTGCCATATCTCCTTGTCATCTAAAGTACTCATATAATCTTCCAGATTTTGTATATTATGTACTTTTAAGTCATTTATATTTCTATCACTTGTTTTTTTTTGTTTGGTTGGTTGGTTGGTTTGGTTTGGTTTTTGACACAGGGTTTCTCTGTGTAACAGCCCTGGATGTCCAGGAACTAGCTCTTGGAGGCCAGGCTGGTCTCAAACACACAGAGATCTGCCTGTCTCTGCCTCCCCACCAAGTGCTGGGATTAAAGGTGTATGCCGCCACCGCCCTGCCTATCATTTATTTTTTTATGTCTTATAATATTGCTTCAGATTTGCTGAGGATGCATCTCAGTGGTGGGGTGTTTGTCTACCATACACAAGACTCTGGATTCAAGTTCCAAGAGTATAACAAAAAAAAGAGTGCTTCAAACACAAGTAGATTGTTTTTCTCTGTTATTTATTAAATTACCATGATTTTTACTTAATTGAACAAAATAAATAAATTCTAGTAGACAGAAAGACCAAGTTTTGAGTTCACTGTCTGTTTCATATTTTTAATCTGTGTACTCTGTGAATATTGTCAAACTGATTTGATTATAAAACTTTTACATTTTTTTTTTGATATCTGACGAGGCAGAACCCTACTAGTAATCTTCCTTTGTATGATTTTACTAATTATTCTTAAACATTTTAATTGTGATTTATAAACTTTGGGATACTTTTGAATTCTTAATTGAATGTTTCTTGGATCCCTGTTTTAATTTTATTAAAGCCATAGCCTGACTTTGGGGAAAGAACAGTTCATTACACCATGTGTCACCTAGTGACAGGATGGCTTTGAAAATTTGTTGATCTTTTTTTATTTTCTATAAAGTGATGATATTTTTCAAAAACAATCCATAAAAATTAATGAAACATATTTTAAAATGTTTTCAATGAATATAAAAATTACTTATAAAATAAATATTAAGGGCTCTTAAAAAATAATAAGGATAGAAAAAATTCAAGAAAAATTGGGCAAAGGTCATGAGCAGTATATTTACAGAAGGGTAAATTCAGTATCAAACATACAGGAAGATGCTAAATACAGCTATAAATGTTTTCAAATCTACTATCCTTATTTTGTAATCCTGGAGATGGAATGTAGGGTCTCTCGCATGCTAGGCAAGCACTCTGCTAGCCTGATTTTCAAATCTTCATGCCAATACTCTCAACTTGCTATGTGCCGTCTAATCTTCAGTTGGTAACCTGTGCTAGGCAACTGTTGGAAGGACTACCTTGAGGATTGCCCAATATTTAGCAGACTCCCTGGTTTTGCTCAGTAGGATTTAGCAGCACCCATCCTTTACTTATAACAACAAAAAAGTATCTGCAGACAATGACAAGCATCTCCTGTGGGCAAAGTCTTGACACTTTGCGGACTATCCTTATCTACCTATTAAAGAAACTAAAAAGGTAAGAGCAACAAACCAAATCCTCTTGTCTGTCAACTATTTCTGACTGCTTTTCCTGCCACCAACAGGAAAAAAGAAAAAGTCTACCTTTAGAAGTAATCTCAGTGTTCAGAAGGAAGGGATGGGAGGGTGCAGAGGGCAGTAATGGGAGGAGCTGAAGTACAGGGTGCTGAAAAATGTTCAAATACATTGTATGAAATTCTCAAAGAATTTATAAAACTATTGCAGAAAAACCAACAAGACTGCTCTTCACCAGCTCTCATGAGCACCCCTGCAACCAGAGATGTCGTAAAAAGAAATCTCTTATATTTGCTAGTGAAAATGGAAGCTAGCCCAGATTTAGCTTTACCGGAGAACAACTGAGAAAAATCTTAAAAAAAAATAATATCTATTCTTCAACCGGGCAATTCCATTGAGGGAAGAAATGAAATTAAGTATGTATAAACATTTATTGTGCCATGATTTAATTATAGCACTGTTAACAATTATCAAAAAACTAGAAGTAGTATAAATGACCACAAATAAGGAATGGTTAAATAACTTATAATACACCCACACACCAGATTGCTGTGTAGAAGGAACGAGAAGTTATTATATGGGATGTTCTCTACCTAGTACTCTCCGGCAAGATAAACAAGAACCAGGAAAGTGCATAACATAATCCTACTTATTTCAAAATGTGTACCTCTACATATGATTGAGAAAAACATGTCTCAATATCCTATTTACTTGTACTTTTTTGGGAGAACATAGTATGCAGAATATATAAAGAATTCTTATGATTCAATATCAAAGAAAACAATTTGGGAGCAAAGACCTTGAATGGACATTTCTTCAGTGAAGATATACAGAGAGCCAATAAATACATGAAAATACACTCAACATTATCAGTCTCTAGGGAGGTTAAAAATCAAAACCATGAGATACCACATCACACATAAATAGGTAGACTACCCCTTAGAAAGGAAAATACACATTGAAAAGGTATAGACAAATCAGATGCTTTGTACGCTGCTTATATAAAGTAAAATGATACAGCTTCTATGGAAAACAGTTTGGCCCTTCCTCAGTCAAAACAGAATTCCCAAGTGATGCAGCAATCCCTCCCCTTGGAAACACACATCCAAACACTTACACACAAATGTTTATAACTCACAACAGCCAAGAATGTGAAAACAAACCAAATGCCCACCAAATGATGACTATCTAAACCAAATGTGGTTCACTGCTCAACTGTAAAACAGAACTTACGTTACAGTGTTAATGAAAGGTAAAGTCCTTCTACTAAGTGAAGAAAGCCAGAAGTGAAAGCCCACACGTAGGAAACTTTCAGAATAGATACGTTCTTAGAAGCAAAGGTACATTATCATTTTCACACACTGTGGGTAGGGAATGAGTGGGGGCTGGTAGCTTCTTAAGTATGGGATTGCTTTCTGGAATTGAGAACATCTCTTATGCCTACAAAGGAGTGAGGGTTCCACAGTATTAAGATCATTGAGCTGTCTGTTTCCATATTGCTTATTTTGCATTATGTGACTATTACTTAAAATAATATATATCTATGACCATACTGTCCTTAGCATGTCCATTTTCATGCCATCTGAAAAGCTAAATGGGGTTGGAAGTAGTTAATACTTGATGAGTGTGTGTGTGTGTGTGTGTGTGTGTGTGTGTGTGTGTGTGTGCAGCTAAGATCACAGGAGTTGTGCATAACTTAGGTAGGATCTCTGTTTGGGGTTCCACAGATCAAATCCCAGATGTCGACCAGACTCTTCTCTTTGAGGTGCTGCATGGTGGTGGTGGCAGTTTTTGAGACAGGGTCTCACTATGTATGCTGGCTGTCCTGGAACTCCCTATACTGCTCGTGTTAACCTTAAAATCCTCCCACTTCACTTTACCAAGTGCTGGTCAGTGTGTGTCCTATTCTTGATCCTTCGAGAGCTTTAGAAGGATTCAGTGCTGTGTGACTGTAGAACTGAGGTCCCTGCTTCCTTGCTGTCAGCCAGCAGCCAGACTCCCTTGTCCCAGGCTACCCACATGCCTTGGTTTATAGGCAGCAGCAAGTCAAACCCTTCTCACCCTTCAGTAAATCTGACTTCCTTTTCTGCTACCATGGAAAGACAATTGTCTGCTTACAAAAGGCAACCTGTGTGTTCTGGGATAAAGTTCTGTACACTGTGGAGATGTGTCTCTGCCTAAGGCTCATTCTGATTGGTTTAATAAAGAGTTGAATGGTCAATAGCTAGACAGGAGAGAATAGGCGGGGCTTCTGGAGAGAGAGGAACTAGGGAAGAAGGCTGTGGGATTAAAGCAGGGAGATGAGGAGTCGGACATAGAGTATGGAGGAGACGTAATGAGCCATGTAGCAAAAAATAAATATGAACGGGTTAATTTAAGTTATAAGAGCTAGTTGAGAACAAGCCTAAGCTAAGGCCACGCTTTCAAAATGATTAAAAAGTCTCTGTGTCACTATTTGGGACAAACTATAGCTGTGATGAGAAACTGGTATTATTACAATTATTACAATACGAGAAAGACCTTGGTGGGTCACACGGCGGGTGATGAGCAGGCAGGAGACAAATAGGCCATGCGGAGAGAGCTTGAGTGTGGAGTTTTATTTAGGAAGAGAGTATTGGAGGAAAGAGGGAAGAGGGGAGAGAGATGGGGAGGGGAGGAGAGGAAAGAAGAGAGGGAAGTGGAAGAGAGAGATGGAGAGTGGGCGGAGCTTCTCTTAAAGGGGCCTTTGCACCTGCATACAGTCCCATAGCAAAGGGTTGCCTGTGCCCAAGGGACAGAGCCAAGGTGTGCCTGGACACTAACAAGCATGGTGGGAATTTACGTGACTATATATTTAACAGACCTGAAGTTCTCATACTTTTTGGTCTCAGCCCTTGTTATTGAGAGCTTTTGATTTTGATGGTTTAGAACTACTTGATATCATCCAACAGTAGCAATTTTGAACATAACACATAAGCACGCATTCTTTGGGCCTACAAACTGATGACATCATCACACATATTATAGTCTCTGGAGTGTATATGAATGAAGTCTTCAGACCACCCCTTGAAAAGACTCCGTGAAAGATGTCGACACCTTGCATTTCTGCAAACTGATCCACTCACATACTTTGGTGTGGTTACTCATGCAGCTTGATCTGCTGTGAGATTAGAACAGAGTCAACCTGTGAATGGAGCAAAGAGTCATACAGAGGGGATGGAAGAAAGCGCTGGGAGTCCTATGCTGTTTCGCCCTTGACCGCTTCTATTGCCTCCTTGTTTTCCGTTTTAGTGGAAAAAAAAATGTTCGTGATTGCTTTTGTAATCTGTAGGAGGAATTAAAGGATGAAAACTCAGATTGAGATTGCCCTCACTAACAGCAGCAGACTTTACCAGTTGAGAGGGGAATCTCAAGAAGAGAGGTCAGTGTAACCTGGGGTGCAGGAGAGCCTGGGTCAGGTTTTGTAGCCAAGAGTGAGGAAGAGGGGGAGTTCAGGAGAAGTGAGTAGCTTGTCTTGGTAATATATATATATATATATATATATATATATATGTATATGTATATGTATATATGTATATATACATATATATATATATATATTTTAGAAATGGTGAGGTGGGAGATTGGTTAAGAAACCTCCCGGTGGGGGGTGGGGGGGGTGGGAACGAGCTGTTTTTACTTTTGCAACCTCGGGGAATTTCGTGAGCTGCACATTTTCTGGAACTTGGAGCCTATTTTAGGGCCTTGGCTTTTTTTACATAAGATATACTGTAGTTAATTGTTCTTTGTATCCCGCGAACAAAAATAGTAACGAAATAAAGCAAAAACATTTTGCTGGCTAGCTCTCTCATTCTTGTTTTCTTTCGATCTGTAATTTAAAAAAAAAGTTCAGCTCTTCGGCTCGAGTCTTTTTCTATGGCAGATGAATACAATGGTTAGAAAGAAGGAAGGAAGGAAAGAAGGAAGAAGGCTTCTGGGGGCGAGCGACGGCTTTTTCCCGCCTCAAGGTTAAAGGTGTGCAGGCCTGTGTCACTATGTCTCCCAGGAGGAGGACCGACTAGACATCAGAGGGCAGGCGGATAAAACTAGGAAGGCTTACGGTGCGGAAGCGCACATCCGGGGATCCCGCTCCAGGGAGCGTTCCGGACGCGTGATCGGAAATCGCCAGGTGACCGAGCCGACTCGGGGGGTAGAGGGCAGGAACGTGGGATCCCGCCACAGTGTCCAGACACGACACCCACCGGTCGGGCGTCCGAGAGACCCTCACGTCAGTGGGACGGCGTACCGCCCCGGCAGACGCTGACCACTGGGAAGCAGGGAGGTGGTCTCTGATTGGCTGTGTTAAGGGGTGCGGTTCCAGGGGGCGTGGCTCGTGCGCGCCCTGCGGCGGACTAGGCTGCCGGTGGGGCTCCGCGCTCGGCAGACCCAGGGAAGGGAAGGCGGCCGGCGGGAGGCGGCTGGAGCTCGCAGCAGCCTGACCCTGGCGTGGGGCGGTGTCGCGTGCCGTGACAGGTCCCCGCGCGGGGCCGCGGCCGGAGCGAGCTCCTGTTGCCCGAGAGGGAGGAGGAGGGGGCCGGCTCGGCGTCCAGCTCCTAGAACCCAGGATGGATGTGCCGGCCCGGGTGTCCCGACGAGCGGCGGCCGCGGCGGCTACCATGCTTCTGCGGACGGCCCGCGTCCCTCGCGAGTGCTGGTTCCTGCCGACCGCGCTACTCTGCGCTTATGGCTTCTTTGCAAACCTCCGGCCATCCGAGCCCTTTCTCACGCCCTACCTGCTGGGGCCGGACAAGAACCTGACCCAGAGAGAGGTAGGCGCGGCGCAGCGGACGGGCGGGAGGGAGGCCAGGCGGGAAACGTGTTTGCGGAAGGCCTGCGCCGACTCCGGTGCACACCACGCAGATAAGCTGATCTGTCTTCTGCTCACTTGGAAAAGCACTTAGTACTCTGCCTCGCCTTACTCTTGAGTTTCTAGCACTGATGTTCAGTGCGGGACTAAGCAAGAGAGGCTGCCACCCGCGTGCACGTTTGTCTCAGGTCATCTGTGAATAGTGCTGTATGGTGGCTCTGTCTGGATACGTCCTTCAGGAGCTGCTGGGTACAGGGGGTAGTGAATGGATTAAAAAAAAAGACAAAAACACAGTAAGCTCTACTTTGGATAGAATATACATACATAACACGTGTATTTTAGCGTGTATGTATATGTGTGTGCATACACATGTATATTTACATATACACAAGTGTATATATAGTATACATACATACGAGTGTATATGTTACATATACATATATGTGTAATACATGTATATATGTGTGTGTATATGCACTCGCATATACGTATGTATTGTAGCGCTGCTTTTGTAAAAAGGTTCCTGTTTTTCCTCCTCTCCTTGCCTTTGTTTACCTTTGACAAGATAGATATGCTCTATCCTGTGAGGACAGTCCAGGACAGTAGTACGCCATCTGAATTTATTTTGTTTTAATTAGGTGAGATTGTGTTCAAAGATATCCTGCCCCGGCATGAAAACAACTGGTGTCACATAACTGACACTTAGTTTTTCTTGTATTGCGATTTGTTGCTTCACCCACAGGTTTTGTTGCTTCCCTACATGTGGAGGTCCATGATCAAGAACTCCTGGGCATTCATTTCCTCAGGTTAAGGACTTGCGAGCATAGCGCGTCAGAAATACATAGAGGACTTTAGAAATGTGCCTAATATTGACTGAGAAGGAAAGGAAACCAGTTCGACCCCAGTACCCTTTCCTCGATTGCCAAAAAGGGTGAAAGCTGAGGACTGATGTCTTTTCCCCAGTGTCTGCTGAGTGAACATTGGACAATTGTCGCCTTTTTCCTGCCCCTCTTTCCTTCCTTACCACACTGCTTCTCTGCCCGAGTCGCTGTAAAATATTACTCCCATTTAAACTTGCCCTGGCATTTGAGGAGCAACTAACTCAATAACTCAGTGTGGCAGGTCAGAGCAAGCGGTGGCACTACCAGAGTCATTTGGGACTGGCAGGTTATAATTGCTCCAGTTTGTCCCTGCGGTGTGCCTTTATTCAAGGTCACCTGAGAAAGAATTGAGAGTCAGTGCTGAGTCCCTGATTCTCTGACAGTTAGCGACATACAGCAGACTTCTGCCCAAATGTTAAATCGCGATTCCTCGTCTTAGGGTCCCTTCAGAGTCACTCACTCTCAGGTTATAGTTGGCACCAGTTAAAGGCATCAGTAAAAGGGAAAGACAAAGACTTCAGGTCAGAATGATTTTCCAAGAAGAAAATTGCTACATAGTTATAAGAAAGTGGAGACCCAGAGCAACCATTGACCCCAGGCAGACAGGATTCTGCGTGTGAGCAGATACCTACTGCCATGTGGTCTGCCCAGTGTGCACACTTGCCTGACACAAGCCCATGAGGAGAAACACACTCTTGATTTTGATATTGAAAGCTGATCTGTTTTGTCACGGGTCCCGGACTGAGAGCTGCTAGGTGCTGTCACGGTCACATGCTCTGTCTTAGCAGAGGCCTTATATGTATATAGGGGGGCACAGGAGCCTCTCACCATACTGGGCCCAGTAAATACTTGTCTAGTGTATACAACATCAGGATGCAGCTTCTCAGTGCACATTACTCGAGGCCAGGGGATTTGAAGAGAAATCTAGAGGGCTGGTGTGTGGGATCTCAGAATGATGGCTGATTCTGTTAGTTATGCTATTGTTCTTCTTCTTTCCCTATGGAAAATCCTACATTAAAAACAAAAAACTAGTAGCTGAAATAGAACCACCGTTGTCCTTGAATGAGCACTGCCGTCCAGCAATGTGTTTTATAATCAAAGTAAACCCCAGGTTATAGTGAGTAACATTTGTATTGAAGTGTGTAGTTTCCCCTTGAAGACTTCAGAAGTGCCAACCTGGATCATCGTAAATAGTGTTAAGATTACCTAAGACCCAAGGGCAGAATTTCCTCTCGCCATTTCCATGTTAAAAAAAATTTAAAGAATATTAGAAAAAGTATTACTTTTTATAAAGTTACCACTTTAAAAGTTGAGACAGGTTGCAATTGTACTACATCCCAATCATTGAAAAACCAGACATTAATGAGAGCTATGTATTTACTTACGGTGCTAGGAACAGAATCCAGGGCTCTTTCTGCAGCAGGTTCTAACCACTGAGCCATCTCTCCAGTGCCATTGACCATTTTTAAGGGATGTTCTTAGTAGGTTGCCCAGAGTATCCTACACTTGTGATCCTCATGCCCCAGCCTATAGGTGGCCGGGATTACAAACATTTACCACCATACCCAACAGAGCTCTTTGTCTCTAAAAGGTGACTTTACCTTTTCTCGGTAGCGCATGGTTTTGGTGTTTACTGCTTTTCTTGGACTTGTAAAACCATTGCACACATTCTGCTTGATACTCTGAGCCTGGATGATTCCTTTGCCCCTTTAGTACAGCCAGGTTTCATTTATTTGCCAATCCTAAATGTGGCGTATTCACCAACTCGTGTAAGGTCCAATACTCAAATCAAATGTATGATCTCTGTTTGGAATAATCTCTCTCTCTCTCTCTCTCTCTCTCTCTCTCTCTCTCTCTCTCTGTGTGTGTGTGTGTGTGTGTGTGTGTGTGTGTGTGTGTGTGTGTTGTGTCTTCCTTATCTTTCTGGGCCCGCCATGTTTGTTTTCAGTTTCCATTTTTAAATATATGTGCTGCATGCTTTTTATTTGGCTCAGAGCTCCCGAAGCTAAAGGTTCATTTATTCTTTTTTGTCGCTTCTACACATTTGAAGTAGTGTTATGTAAATTCGTGTTCATTAAATAGGGCAGCAGGATTATTGGCACTGTTTTCTTAAGCCTAAATGTGACTTGGTTTAAAACTGAGCAGTTGGCTTCCTGTGGCATGTATCTCAGAAGAACGTGAAGACAAACAAATCTGCCCAAAGTTATGAACGACACTTTGAATAGAGCAGATTAGTTCGCTTTGATCACATGACAGATTTCACCTGAGATAAGAAGTTAGTTATGGACAATTAATAAGGGTATGGAATTTGTTTTTGCTTATAAGAAGTTGCCCTTCAAGAGCCAAAATATCTATTAAAGGAATGTTTTCTGGTGTTAAAACTTCTCTACCAGAAATGTTTAAAAAGAATGTCCTTTGAGGCCCAGTGCTGGAGTATGTGGTCTTCATCTCCTGAGGAATCTCTGCCATGTACCTCCACAGAGACAGTAAGCTTCTGCAGGCATTACACGTAAACTTCGTGCAGTCTGAACCGATACCAGTTTTCTAATTGAAGAAAGGAGGTGTTTTGGTGTGGTGGATTGGGGATGTCTGGTTCCGATCTTCTCTTTGCCAGTCCTGGCTGTGGTAACTTTGTATAATTCAACATTCTCTACCACCGAGTTTCCTTCTTATAAAATAGCAATGATAAAGCATTTACTTCTTAGGATTCTTTGGATTAACTAGAAATAATTGAGGTAGGGGCTGAAGAGATGGCTCAGAGGTTAAGAGCACTGACTGCTTTTCCAGAGGTCCTGAGTTCAATTCCCAATATGGTGGCTCACAACCATCTGTAGTGAGATCTGGGGCCCTCTTCTGGCTTGCAGGCATCCATGGAGGCAGAACACTGTACATAATAAATAAATAAATAAATAAATAAATAAATAAATAAATAAATAAATCTTTAAAAGATTGAAAAAATAATTGAGGTAACATTCACATCATTGTGTATTGTATGTGGGATTCTCTCAGAGATGCGCTGCTGTGGTTGCCTATTCTTTGACGTTCCTTGTAGGAGAAAAACAGGTCTCTAAATTAGAGGCAGTTAAAGAGAACCCATCTGCTCTCCGTGTTCCACCCACCCCGTGCCTTACCATATTTAGCTGATATCCCAAGGCTGGTAGTGTTACTTTCCCTCATCTTCAATTATCTAAATTGTGGGTCTGTGTTATGTGGCGTTAACCTCATAAGTGTTAATTATTTATTTTGAAACAAAGTCTTAGGCTGTTGCGAAACTGGCCTTGAACTAGTTAATGGTCCCCCCCTCCCAGCCTCAGTCTACAGGGGTGCACCACCACACCCTTTAAATTGATAAGGGACAGACTTACACAATGAAGCTTTGGCAATTAAGCATTTAAGGACAGCTAGTACTGAAAGTTACACGCTAACCATAAACGGTAATACTAGCGTGAACGGTTGAGCAAAACTTGAGAACAAAAGAAGGTGGGGTGCTGAAGGAAACAATAGAGAACATGTTAAAACTTTGTATTAGCATAGTAATGGTATGTGTTCATGTATTAATTTCAACATATGCACATAGGTTACAGGGATCAGAACAGCTAGCATTCACCTCTCCACCATTTCCTTAAACTGTTCTCTTCGGCTTATACATAAACTATATAATTGGTTGTTGTTGACTACAGTCATTCCAAAGCATAGTGGAATGACTGTTTTAGCTGTACTCTGGCACCTATTACCTCTGCATACCCCATCTGTGTTTATAGTGGCTTGTTTTGACTTCCATGTATGAGAGTGAGCATGTAGAAATAGGAGCGGCGGGCTGCGTCCCGGCACCCGGCCACCCACATGGCTAGCTCTACCCGAAATAATTACACGGACACTGTGTTCATTTAATCACCGCTTGGCCCTTTAGCTCTAGCCCTTACTGGCTAATTCTGATATCCCGATCAACCCATCTCTAATAATCTGTGAGCACCGGTCTTAGTGAGCACCGGTCTTACCGGGAGTGTATCTTCCCAGGAGAGGGGAGCATGGCGTCTCTCTGAGGCATCTGCTCCCGAGAGCAGAGCTGTGGAGTCTGACCTCACTTCCTCTTCCTCCCAGCATTCTGTTCTGTTTACTCCTCCCTCCTGTTTTAACCTATCAGGGCAAGCAGCTTCTTTATTTAATTAACCAATGACCTTTCTCCATCATGAGCATACATTTGTCATTCTGTCTCTGGATGATTTAACCTAAATGCATTTTCTGGTTCCACCCATGTTGCTGCAAGAGACAGGGTTGCATTCTTCTGTGTGCAGTAATAGCTCCTTCTGTACCTAGAGCACAGTTTCAACCAAGAATCCTTTTGTTGTTGTTTGTTTGTTTGTTTGTTTGTTTGTTTGTTTCAAGACAGAGTTTCTTTGTGTAGTGTTGGAGCCTGTTTTGAAACTCTGGCTCTGTAGACCAGGCTGACCTTGAACTCATAAATCTGCCTGCCTCTGCCTCCTGTGTGCTGGGATTAAAGGCGTGCACCACCACCGCCTGGCTGCAAAAAATACTTTTTAAGGAGAGGATTGTAGGCCAATAGCTTTGCCGTAGGGACCTGTGAAGGCATAGAAACATGCCGAGACACAAACAGGACAGTCAAACTTCAGATGGGAGGGAGAGTAGTATCTGGAAGAACAGGGGTAAAGGGGAGCTGGGAATTGCGGAACATGGCTTTCTCTCAAGGTTCCTTTGCTAAGGGACACGGAGACACTTTGTATCTCATTCATTAGAATTTGCGCACTTTGACAAAGAATCCCTTCTACAGTCCTTGATTAAGACTGTGCAGATTTCGAGGCCACTCTGGTCTGCATAGCAAGTTCCAGATCAGTCATGACAACTGAATAGCCGGGACCCTCACTCCAAAAACCCAGAGCAACAGCAGTAAAACAGAAACACCCGACATTGCTAAGTGGTGAGCTCCTTGCGGAAGGACATTGTCAGCGATGATTGGTACCTGGAGGATGAGGTTCACAGTGTGACTGGTTCCTGTTCATACAGTCCAATGGCCTATTTTCAGTTCAGTCTTCTAGTTTTCAGATCTGTGAAAAAGCAGAGGAAATAATTGATTATGCACGGAACCCTTCATTTAATCCTTGCAACAAAGAGTCCAGTAGTGCAGGTTTTATCCTCTCGTGCTGCTGCTGAAGATGGATTCTCAGGGGATCTGAGAAACTTACTGTCCACAACCCCCTATTTACAGTTATCAAGCTTCCCTTTTTCAGCCTTATGGTCCTATTCAAACAGTACTCGTTCAGTGTGTCATATTCTGGGGTTGATTTTGACCTTTTCCTGAGCTAGCAATGACATTTTGTTGTTATGCCAGGCAGTAGCAGTGAGTCACAGTTCCCTTTCAGCCTTCCCTTCTTGAAGGAGAAAAACAATAGGATGCACGGCGCTGTGCTGCCAAATGATGCGGTTCTGCAGGGTGCGCATTAAATCCGTTTTTTAATTTGTATGCAGTGTGTGTTTATGTGTCAGGAAAGGGAATGGCACATTTAGCCTGAGGTAAAATAGGTTGCCCTCCTCAGTCACTCTCCTTTAGTTTTTTTTTGAGACAGAATCTCTCACTGAACCTGCAGCTCACCAATGTGGCTAGGTTAGCTAACTGGTCAGCAAGCCCAAGGGAAGCTCCTGTCTCTCTCTCACCAGTGCTAAGATTACAAGCATGTGCCCCTGTACCAGCATTTTTTTGGAGGGGGTATTGCTTGCATGACAAGCACTTTACCAACTGAACCGTCTCCCCAACCCAAATACGTTTTTTTGATTTATGTTCAACTGATAGCAAGTTTATTAGCATTTACCCATTCTGAGTTGAACAGCTCTTAGTTAGATGACAACTAATGAAATTCCAGACATAGTCTTTCTCATTTAAAACACACTCAAAAGATTATTTTTATAGAATACCAATTCAAAATTGTGCATAAAAAAGAAAATAGCAGTAAGTTCCAGTTAACCTTATGTCATATAAATCAAAATAGCTAAAGGGAGGATTCTGTGTTCCTATTATAAAGAAATGATTAAATGTTTGAGATAATAAATCACCTAAATACCCTGAGTTGGGTATTGCAGAGTGTATACATGCACCAAGATACACTGTGTCTCATAAATATGTACAACTATATAAATTTTTTTCATTTAGGAAAAGAAAAATAAAACACCCCAAACTTGCATTTTATTTAAGGATGCGAGCGAGTAAGAAGGACACATGCTGCCTGTACATCCACCACCAAGGGAGAGTTTCTCCATCAAGACGTAGGATAGATGTACAGTTTTCTTCTGTTCCCCAAAGAGCAAACTTAAAATCAGAGAAGCCTTACTACACACTGATACTAGAGGGGCAGCCCATAATATATGGCTCACGCTTCAGTGGGTGGCCCCATGCACATCCCTATGTCTATATGAGCAGTACTGGTGGATCTCTGGGTTATGGAAGACGAGAACATAATAATGAAGTTGGTGGGGGTCTCAGAGGAGTTGGAGGGGAGGAGTAAGAGTAATATTATCTACATAGTTTGTAGCATGCTGGCCATTAAGTTGTTTGGATGAATGCTGGCTCCACGTCTCAGAATGCTTACAGGCGCTGGGCGTGAGTGAGATGGACAACGTCTGTCATCTCAGCACTTGGGAGGCAGAAACAGGAGGACCTAACGTGCCGGATTAGTTTGATCTACATAGTGCATTTGAGTCTAGCCTGGGCTACCTAGTAAGACTCTTGATGGAAAGGATTTTATGATGCAAAAGAGTGGGGATAGGAAAGGCGATTCCAGATAGTTACCTGGACCTTCTGCAGCTCGCCTTTCTTTGATTGCTAAGGGAAAGTCGGTAGACTGATCGGTAAGAGTGAACTTTTATGGCTTGCTGGCTCTTTTGATCACTGCTGAGCTCTAATTCTTTCCTCACCAGGTCTTCAATGAGATTTACCCGGTCTGGACGTACTCCTACCTGGTGCTGCTATTCCCGGTGTTCCTCGCCACCGACTACCTCCGTTACAAGCCTGTCATTCTGCTTCAGGGATTCAGCCTTATCGTTACCTGGTTCATGCTGCTCTATGCCCAAGGACTGCTGGCCATTCAGTTCTTGGAATTCTTCTATGGCATTGCCACAGCCGCTGAAATCGCCTATTACTCCTACATCTACAGTGTGGTCGACCTGGGCATGTATCAGAAGGTCACGAGTTACTGTCGCAGTGCCACCTTGGTGGGCTTCACGGTGGGCTCCGTCCTAGGGCAGATCCTTGTCTCCGTGGCAGGCTGGTTACTGTTCAGCTTGAACGTCATCTCCCTCACCTGCGTTTCGGTCGCTTTTGCCGTGGCCTGGTTTCTGCCCATGCCACAGAAGAGCCTCTTCTTCCACCACATTCCTGCCTCCTGTCATCAAGTGAATGGCATCAAGGTACAAAATGGTGGCATCGTTGCAGATGCCCCAGCATCTAACCACCTTCCTGGATGGGAGGACATTGAGTCAAAAATGCCTCTAAATGTAGACGAACCTCCTGTGGAGGAACCGGTGAGTTTAGCCCTAAGTTTGCAGTTGCTGTTCTGGGCATTGGCTAATGGCAGTGAAACAGACAAGCAAGCCCATTTGATTGATTTGTTCATTCAGTAAGATGCAGCTGATTTGTGTAAGGGATGGCCAATTTATCCTCCCTAGAGTGCCTGATCCTCAAAGTCAGACTGACCTAGCATTATGTATCATGGCAGAGATGTCTTGGGGCGGTGTCTCCAGTTTTGTATCCCTACTGCTTGGTGCATATAAAGAAAGCACACAGAAAATGTATGTTTAGTGAGTATGTGAAATGATTCAGTTGGCGATTTGTATCTACTTGTAGCTTCTGAATTGAAGCTCAAAGTATTTAAAGATACAAAATTTGTTTTGTTTTCTAAGCTAGAAGGGATATATGTTGTTTATTTTTTTCAGATACTGCTTTGTTGTTTTGTCATTCAAAGGGCAGAAAATGAAATTATAGAAAGAAAATAACAAAAATTCCAGACATGATTATGAAGCTCTTTCTGAGAAGAGATGTCCAACACTTAATGCACCTCACCCATTCTCTGTAACCAAAAAGATGAATTAACTCCCAAGTTTATATGTTTAATATGAAAGGTGTGTGTGTGTGTGTGTGTGTGTGTGTGTGTGTGTGTGTGTGTGTGTGTGTGTGTGTGTTACACTGGAAACTTTGCATAGTTAATAATTTGCCTAAGGTCATGTAATTGCAAACAGTGAAGTCAGGATTGAAACTTCTGGTAGCTTCAGAGCTCGAGTTCTTGATAGCACATTCTGCTGTTCTTTTCAAGTACATACATTTTACTTGAGTGGAATAAGCAGTTGGCTTTTACAAAGGAAAAAAAAAATCTCGCGAGCTTACATAGCTGTCTGCACAATTGCCATCATGGCGATTGAATTCTGCTTCCCTTGACTGTGTAGGAGCCCAAGGCAGACCGGCTACGCGTGTTGAAGGTCCTGTGGAATGACTTCTTGATCTGTTACTCTTCCCGCCCCTTGCTCTGCTGGTCGGTGTGGTGGGCCCTCTCCACCTGCGGCTATTTTCAAGTGGTGAACTACGCCCAGGGACTGTGGGAGGAGGTGATGCCATCTCAGAGTGCGGTTATCTACAATGGCGGTGTGGAGGCTGTTTCAACCCTGCTGGGTAAGCCGTGAGGGAGGGTGGGCAGAGGCCGTCCAGAGGTGGTTAATCCAGCCGTGATCAGGTCTACTCACTCCTCCCAAACTTGGATGTGACCATGCGGTAGAGGGTGGTGGCTGACAGACACATTGGGGAAAATGGAATATACTAATTTTCAAGACAATTTTCTTCGTTTAGCCATGTTCCACTTACCTGTGTTTACTGAGATTTTGAGTAGCAGTGTACTGTAATTGGACAGTAGCTAATACCTGCAGAGTGTTCATGTGGTACTGAACACTGTTCTGTAGACAGCATGTGTATTTGTGATATTCCAAAACTCCTGAGATGGTTGCAGTTACTGTTGTCATTTTAATTAGAAATTTTGGTCGCTTTAATAATTTGTCTAAGACCAAATAAATGGCAGATAGTGAAGTAAAGATTGGAACTTGGGCATGTTTAGGGCCTGTATCCTTGGTAACACGTTCTGTTGTCCCTTTCTCATTTGTTGCCCTAATTCATAAGGTTGTTGGGAGAGTCTGCATAACAGCCATAAGCACCTACTAATTATGGCTGGCCCCTAGAAGGCGCTTGTGTATTTTTGTAGCTTTCATCATCATTATCATCATTCACTAAAGGGAGGGGAAGCAGTTTTGCATATCCTAGGTTGCCTCTCCGTCCAAAGGACCAAGACTCGCCCAGCTGTGTTGCCAGACCAGACGCAGTGATTTTCTATGACTCTAAACTGTGTATCAAGCCAAGCAGTTATTTTCTTAGCAACATCCCTGGGTCTGTGTCCTTTTCCATCTCATTGCAATGTACCCTAATTCAGTCTCATCTCAGGGGTACCAGACTAGTCCATCAAGTTCAAAATTCTCTGCTTGAGGTTCAAGGAAATCCATATTCTTGAGCTAACTAATTTATAACTTTAAAATTTTTAAGATAAAGTAATATAACTGAGTTTTAATGTGTTGAACTGGAGTTTCTTTAGTCATAACTAGATTATTTTTTTTTGCTTGTTTTGTAGGTGCTAGTGCTGTGTTTGCAGTGGGCTATATAAAAATATCTTGGTCAACTTGGGGAGAAATTATGTTATTCCTGTGTTCTCTTCTGATCGCTGCTGCAGTGTATACCATGGACACAGTGAAGAACATTTGGGTGTGCTATGCATCCTATGTTATCTTCAGAATCATCTACATGGTACTCATCACCATAGCAACGTATGTATTTTAACTCAGAGACGTATTAGGAAAAGTTATGACAACATAAACTTGGATTTCTTTATAACCCCTCCAAATTAAAATTTCTGTTTAAAAGAGGCAAATGAGAGGAAGCACTATATTATAGTTACTGTACATTTTCTCCACAGAAAGTGTTTAGGCAAGATTTGTTTGTTCTCTTGTATTTTTATCTTACTGTTTTCATAAGATTTATATCATATAGTAACAGCAATTTCCCATTGTGGGAAAGGTAATTAGCAGCAGAAAGAATGGGCTGTGTTGACAGAGGTTTTGGTCCCGCCTGGTCCCGCACCTGTTCAGTCCCCAAAAAACACACAGAGGCTTACATTAATTATAAACTGGTTGGCCTTAGTCCAGGCTTCTTATTAACTCTTATATCTTACACTAGCCCATAATTCTTGTCTGTGTTAACCATGTGGCTTGGTACCTTTTATCAGCGAGGCATTCTCATCTTGCTTCCTCTGTGTCTGGGTGATGACTGCAGACTGAGCCTTTCCTCTTCCCAGCATTCTCCTGTTCTGGTTGTCCCTGCCTGGCTACTGGCCAATCAGCATTTTATTAAACTAATACAAGTGCTAAATCTTTCCAGGGTACAAAACCACTCTCCCACAGTAGGGCTGTGTTCGCATTTAAAGTAAAGATGTGTAACAATTTAGGAAGAGGTAATTGTACTCTAGTCATTTTGGTTTTCTCTTTAAAAAGTTTTCAGATTGCTGCAAACCTCAGCATGGAGCGTTATGCCCTTGTGTTTGGTGTAAACACCTTCATTGCCCTGGCATTGCAGACCCTGCTCACTCTAATCGTGGTAGATGCCAAGGGCCTTGGCTTGGGAATCACCACACAGGTAAGGGCTCTTCATTGACACTGAAAACAGTCTGAAATGAAAAGGGTGGGACACGTCTTATGAAAACAAATCCGGACACTCTGAGCAGATCCAAAGCAAGTGCTCCCTTCAGCTGCTGTTCTTCTCTTCTGTGGGGGATGTGGAGATCATTACTTTTTGATGAGGGCCTAGAGCAATGGTTCTCAACATGTGGATTGTGACCCTTTTGAGGCAAATGGCCTTTGCACAGGGGTCAAATATCAGATATCATACATATCAGATATTTACATTATGATTCATAACAGTAGCAAAATTACAGTTATGAAATAACAATGAAAATAGTTTTATGGTTGGAGGTCATCACAACATGGGGAACTGTATTAAAGGGTCACAGCATTAGGAAGGTTGAGAACCACTGACCTAGAGCAATTAACTAGCCGGAAGGGACTGTTTCGGCTGAGAAACAAAACTGATCCCTTCCAGGCCTAGCCTTTTAACCTCCTCATCCATTTTCCATTCTTTTATGTATTTTCCTCTTCCTTTCCTGGTAAGGGGAGTCAGGGCCTCGAGCATGCTGGCAGATGCTCTTTTCCTGAGTTAGAGCACCAACTTACTTCTTTGTTCTCGGTATGGGTGTTTTGCCTGCGTGTGTGTCTATACACTACATGCATGCTTAGTGCCTTGAAGCCAGAAGAGGATGTTTTGTCCCAAGAGCTAGTTACAGATGTTTGTGATCTACCTTGTGGATGCTAGGGGTTGAACCCAGGTTCTCTCAAAGAGCAGCCAGTGTTCTTAACTGTTGAGCAATCTATATAACTGTATGAGATGTCCTGCTTCATGGTACCTCAGAGCCCTCTAAGACCCCGTCCTCCTTTGTATAAAGCACCCTTCACCCATATACCAAGTTACTGACTTGCTGTTTGTTGATAAGTATTACGATTCTCAGCATGTGACCTATTGAGAAAACCTTTATGCAAACACTCAAAAGAATGGCAGCTTTCATGCCTTCTGGAATCGTAAATGGCCTTATGTATTATAACTTTATAATGTTTGTGGGTGTACTCTGTAAAGTAAGTGACTGAATCAGGAAGTGCCTGTCTCCACATACAGCCAAGCGATTCCTTTTTCCTGAATTTCCGTTGTTACTCAATACTTCACACTTACACCTGAACTTTCTTAGATAACAAGACTTAATGTGTTAGCGTTAATGAGTTTTGTTTTATTTAAGCAATCTACAAGAGAAATAAACCTAGCAAGTACTTGTACTGCGTGCTTCTTTCTCCGTTGTGTTATAGACTAGAGAGTCATCAGTGTTCGGTGTCAAGTATGGGTCTGGGAGGTATTAGGGGGGTTATCTAAGATCACACAGTCATGAACAGTGTGGTAGAGAGGATTCAAGTCAGCATTTTAGCCCAAAAGCTCTTCTTTGGTAGAGAACAGAGATTCATCCTGCCCATTTTGTGAGGAAGATTGCCAGACCATTCCAGTTGAAGAAATATGAGTGACACTTGGAGTGGAAATTTAAGAGCACATTTTCAGATAAATGGCTTACTTAAGTGTGGAAGAATAGCATTCTGTGGGCTGAGCTCAAGCTGGCTGCCCTGGGTCATTAACACCTTTCCTATCAAAATATAGTCAAGTTTTAAGGAGTCTAGCTCAGACGTAGGGCCACACTGTTGTACCTGAGCCTGTTTGTAGGTATTTAATAAGTTATTTTAAGAATAAAAAAAATGAAGTTGTTCACACACACACACACACACACACACACACACACACACACACACACACTGGTCAAGAAAGTCTTCTAAAAAGAATTCTATAGTGAAATACTCTTGGCCTTCTAGTGCCCTCTCCTGGTGGGAGATAAAGCCCTCGATCTCTTAGGCATACCCACCCATCATTTTGAGGATACAGCCCTTGATTCACTTAGAACAGTAACAGCACTAACACCAACAAAAGCAGTGTCTGTGTCATTAGCACTGTGCTAGTAAGCCTTTATGTACATGACCTTGTCTGCTTCTTCCAATAAGCCCTGTAAAATAGGAATTGTTTAAATTCCACTCTGTAAATTAGTCCAAGACTCTGAGATTTTTTTCTTTTTTTTAAACCGTGTATGTGTGTGTATATGTGTGTGTGCATGCACACCTGTGTGCCTGTGTGAATGTATATGCATGTGTGTGAGTGTGCCCTCAGAGGCCAGAAGAGAGTGTTGGATCCTTTGGAGCTAGAGTTTCAGGCTTATGTGAGCCAACCGGAATGGGTGCTGAGATCCAAACTCTATTTCTCATGTTTGAGCAGCAAGAGCTATGAATTGCTGAAGCATCTCTCTAGCCCCAAGATTCAATTCCTTCATGTAGGTTACATCTAGGAAGAGACACAAAGCCAGGATCCACACTCAGGCTTCAGTATCCCGCTGGCCTGCTTCTGTGTCTTCAGTATCTGGCACATGTAAGCAGGCACCATTTCTACAGTCTGACTGGGAAACTCCAGACACACCTCTGACTCTGTAGAGTATATTTACATGTATGTTGTGAAGCACTCGTCTCTAACTGGTAATTTTATGAATGACTGCTTTCCTCTCTTGTAGTTCCTGATTTACGCCACGTACTTTGCGGCCATCTCTGTATTTTTCCTGGCTAGTGGTGCATTCAATGTTATAAAGAAATGCAGGAAGCAGGAAGAGCCCAGCTCCAGCCCTCCTCAAGCAGCTACTCCCTAACCTGCTGCTGAAGTCAGGCTGCTTCAAGCGAGGACTCTGCACAGCAACGGCCTGGATGGATTTAAATTCTGTGTTCAGAAAAAGATTTATTAGTGTGTATTTCATGGCTTCAAAGCAGCTACTCCATTAATACCGTGTCTTCCGGGAGTTAATATAATACTACTGAGAGAAGCCAGAACTGAAGCTTCCTTCGTGGATTATTTATGAGCGTTAATTTAAGAATGACTTTTTCTAATTAGACAAAAAAAAGAAAGAAGAATAAGAATAAGAATTTGATTTTGGAAATCAAGTAATCAAGAGTAATCAAGTGGCATATCTGTTGTTTCCTTGATCAGTGTGTGAGCGTGAGATTTAATAGTCACATGGCGGGATCAGGGCTTCTGTGACCACAGGGTGTCCTACGTCATGATGGAAATGCTGCTGTGAGCACTTGCCTCTATCCACGTCAATTTAACTTCAGTGTTACCCGTGGCCCGTGTGTCTGCAGATGGGAACTGCTCCTCGCTGGCAATGTTTGCTCTGGTTTAATGTTCTATCCTCGAAGGAGTGTCATTTCTAATTTTATTTTTTAAATTAATTGTATGAATGTTTTTGGTTCCCATTCTGACCATTGTATATTTTGGGAAACTTTCTTTAGAAGTACATTTTTTGCATTGTTCATATGCTTCCCAGAGAAGCTCATTTCATTAGAAAAGGCAAATTTTAAAGCCTGCTGCTAATCTAAATGGGGAGAGCTAATCACAAACTCATGGTAGGTGTACTTGTCTTTAATACTTTAGTATGAAGGACTCTTAATTCCAAGTAAAAAAATCATTTTCAGGTTAGAGATAGAGGCAGCCTATTTTATATTTGCATACCCTTTTATTTCCAAAATAAAATTAACTGTTTTCCTTTGAAACAACTTCATTCCCATATGCCTTGTATGTTATCTTGGCGTTCTTATCCAAGATAAAGACATCAGTAGGAACTAGATTGTTCTAAGGCCTTTTTCATAAACTGAGCCTCTTTTTAATTGTTTTACTGTAGCTGGAACTAAGATAGATTTGATGCTTGCATTCTGGACCTTAAGCCTGCCTTTATTCCTAAGGTTAGATCATCTTGAGAGATACTTCAATTAAAATTTGTTCCATTTCCTCATTACTTGAAAGTATACGCTAAATATTTGTGAGAACTGAGAACTATTTCAAAGCCAACTTCATTGCCTTATTGTGCAAAGAGTCTCTGTAGGTGCTTTTAACTAAAGTGTTGACTTTCTAAGAACAGAATAGCTAAACAGTGTTATTAATATTGAAACTGCTAAATTGGACCTGGGATAATATCCAGTAGTAGAGAGCTTGACCGTGTGTGGAAGCATCAGCACTGAGAAGACAATACTGTAAAACTGACATAGAAGAAATGAGAGTAATAATAGGTCATTTCTGCACACCTTTCCTTACAGCTAGGGAAGGAAAAAGACACTGAGAAGGAGAGGGAGAACCTCCGATTTTACATTTTGGTCACCCTCCTCACTCCCCCCCCCCTTTTTTTAGGAAGTTGATTGCCCAGAAACAAGGTTTGCATTTAAGAAATTTTATTCTTTGCTTCTTAAATATCATTGGTACAATCAAATTGCTCACATTACCAAAGCATTATTTTCTTGGAATTTAATCCACAATTTGTGGCACCCAATGTGATTCTTCTTACCTGTCTAAATCAAGAATATGTTCACATCTTGCTATGTGGCTGTATTTGCAGAATGCTGACCCGGATGTGCTAGTTGTACTGTATGCACTTTTACAAAGACGTGAAAATAATTTGTTGTACTTTTTATTCAGTTATGTATAGACTACAAAACTATTTTTATTAAATAAATATTTTACAGTATATTTTCCCGTTTTACTCAATATTATTTTGAGTTCATCTTCAAAAGAAGCTTTACGTCTATAAATCTCCTAAAAGCTTTCCTAGGACAACATACTTTTAAAGCTGTACCATCTCACCTTCCCAGGTAACCCGCCATCAGTGCCTTAACTCTGCCATGCTGTGGTCCTTCTCCCTCTGCCCCGTGCTTCTGCTGCAGCACTCGGAGCTGGCACTGACTGCAACCCTGGTTTCTCTGCATCCCTCATCTCCCCTTTAAGCATTCTTCTTTTTGGAAGCTGAAACAAATAGTCTCCAGTCCCTTTGCTACATTACATTAAGGAAATTACATTATGTTACATTAAGGAAATTAAAAACCAGGGCTGGAAATCTCGTTTTGAAACTCCAAAGCCTCTTTGTTCCACCCCAGACTATTCTGATACCCAGAGAAGTACCTTCATGGCATCAACCGCAAATCATTTCTCATTGTATACTAAAGACCAAATCAGTCTCATCAACACGCCAGGCTCATCACACAGCACCCAAATGAATAGTTTCCTTCTGCAGCCTATTTAGTAAGGCCTTTCATTATCACTAAAAGACAGGGCATCTTTCATGCAAATATTTCAGATATGGTTTTCCACCCCATAGTTTCTTCCCATGTATCTTAGCTGGCTTTTATGTTTATAAGTCTTTGTGTATTATTTTTGTCATTTATTGCAAAGCAAATATCCTGGTATTACATGAATGTTGAATTATAGGTATTTGATAGACTCAGCCATGTGATGATCTAATAATTAGTAAATGCCCAACATTTTTTAAAGAAGGACACCTTCATAAAAAGTTAAGATTAAAATGACAATGTTGGGCATACAGGACACTGCAAGTTAATGTGTCTGAATGGTAAAACAAGACAATATATTTTTTTCCTCGTGACATCCCTATAGATGATGCCTTCCATTTCGTTAGCGTGTTATATCCTCAGGAAGGTGAACAGTATTGATTCTCTAAAGCACTCGTCATACTGATTCTCCTGTTTTCTTCAGTAATCCTGTCAGGTGGGTTTTGAGTATTTGCTTTGCACTCTACTGAGCTGCTCCCTCCTGTGCAAACAAGACGCTGTCTCACGGGACTGTTGGGAAGGAATGGGAAACACATTTAAAAACAGCGGTCGCATGCACTCAGTATGGTTGAGAAATGAGTTCCATGGCCCTGGTTTTCCAGTCACAATTAATTTGTAGCTATCAATTTCAAAACTACTCTCGAACCAAATGTTTCGCTCAAAAAGAAAATCAATAGAAGCGATCCATGCTTTACCTTCTGCTTATCATTAATTTGTGGTTTTCATTGCTTCCTGAAATATAAAAGAGCCATGGTTCCTACTGTTAGATCAGAGCTGCTACAGATACCTCTCTTGCCAAAAATCAATCTACTCCCTTTGCAGCTTGATTGCTAGTCCTCCCAACCCCCATGCTCTGACAGAATCATCAGGACAGCTTGCTGTGCTGTCTGTCATCTTGTAAGTCCCTCCCTCTTGAGGCTGCAAGAGAAGCTTATGGTCCTACCTAGCACCTGCTTCTGTCCCACTGGCCTGTATGCTAGGCCAGGCTAGAGCATGTGATGTGAAGCTGGCTTACTCCCCTGGAACCTCTAAGAAACAGAAACCCCCATTTGTTCTCTGGAACTGAAGGATCTGCTACTCCCATCAGCAGGGTCGTTTTCTATGGTTGGCTAGGATGGTAAGGAACAAGGAAGTTCACTAGTAAGGCTTGTAATCTGATGGCAGCGAACAGGGCTAATATTTGAGTAGCTACTAAGAGTGCTAGTTGAGTTATCATTGTAATGAGTCCCATGTAGGGGAGGAGGGCCCTTCTTAATTTCCAGCTGTAGAAATAGAAAAAGGGGAGTGGTTTTAGATTGGTAAGTTAGCATTTGGCCATGTGTGCTCATATTTAAAAGCAGTATAGGAAATTTAAAAATTTCCCCCAAATTTCACACCCTGAAGTGGAGACGCTCAGACAGTTCTGATTCCCTCCTGAATCCTGTAAATTGACAGTCGCTTCCCTTAAGTCCTGTTATGGAATATGCAATGGAGACAAAGGTGGAAGGAGGCAGACCCTGCTCAGAAAGCAGGTCCATATGGAGGGAGATGCCAGGCTGGGGAAGAGCAAAAGTCAGGCAATACACTGAGGATTCTAACACATCCGGAAGAGAAAATGGGTAGCTGATGGAGAAGTGAGCAGCACTGAGGTCCAAGTCACATGGGTGAAGAGAGACAAAGCTATGCAAACCTTCCAAGTGAATTTCATTATCAAGTCCCTGAAGTCCAGGACAGCAGCAGGAGACCAGAGGGTAGCATCCGGCCTGCAGAGGACTCAGTTTTGTCCTGTGCCTACCCACAGTTTTGTCCTGGCCTCTCCTCCACCAGGGAGATTCTGACCACCTTTGGAAGTGAAAACCCTCCAGCCAGACAGAGCAAACAGGGCAGCTGGGCTTTAGGGAATCTGTTATAAAACTCCAGAAATAAATCAAATTGGGTTTTCTGAAACTCTTCCAAAACGCACATCGAATCTCTGAGTGAAGGAGATTGTTGGTGAATGTTGGGTATACACCCCTAGTATTTTAAACCTTCATAGTATGAACCCATACATGGGACCCACCCTATATCATTATTTCTTACCTAACTGTCTTCCTTTAAAGTAAGCCGGTTGCGGATGTGGGGGATGACAACAGACATTTCCAAACCATGATCTGACCTACTAAAAATCACAAGAGTAATCATGACTAAAAAGTAAAATCATCTCTCTGTTCAAATATTTGAAGTTCCCAGGTTTGCTCACTTCTTTAATGGGCTTGCATCTTCTCCCTTCCTCCTCCTCCTCTTACCCTCTTTTAAGTACCAAAGTTCACAACTTGACTGTCAATATCACCTCCAGAATCATACCCAATAATTCCTGATGTTCTCGGAGTGCTGCCAAGAATGGGCCATGAGATCTAGATCAGCACTCACAGATCCAGCCCCTGAACCAAGAAACCTGATAGTGACATCTTGGTTATGTCTTGTGCTTAGATAATCAAGAGGCTATGGCCAGAGGCTGTGTTCACAATGAGAACTTAGTCAAGCAACCAGCAAAAGATCTCCAAGTTCTAAGTTAACTCCTGGTTAGGTTTTGTATTGTCAATACCCCCTACAAATATTTTCTCTGCATTTCAGGCTCATTGCCTGAGGCATAAGCCATTTCATGCTTACCCAAAGACATGCCTTCAAAAAAACAGAAAGAGATATGACTATGTTGGTGAGCTTGGTGGTGCATACCTGTAATCCCACCATTTGGGAGGCAGAAGCAAGAAGGTGGCCACAAGTTCATTGCCAACTGGTCTATAAAGTGAATTCTAGACCCTCCAGGGATACAGAGACCATGGAAGGTAGGCAGAAAGGTAGGCAGGCTAATGGAAAAAAAAGTCAACCATTAAACCAGGAATAAACAGCTTTGTTTTGAAATCAGAATAGGCAAAAGAGAACCAGAGAATGAAAAACATCAACTGTGGGTTTGGAACTGTTTCAAGAACATGTGATCTAGCTCCACAGGAAAGGGGGCCGGCAAACACAGCAGGCTGAATATGGTTAGTTAGAGGCAGCATGCATTCTACAGATGTAAGATTGGAAGAAGCCCATGTCTACAAGGTAATACACAACTCCTTTAACAGGATGCTTCAGGGTTGCAGACAGAGGTCCTTTTCTTTCTTTTATTAATTTTGTTTTTTTGTTTTTGTTTCATTTTTATTTATTTGTTGTTTTTATTGCACTATACATTGTTTTCTGCTCCTCTCCCTTTCTCTCCCTCCCCTTCTACCTTCTCCCGTGACCCCCATGCTCCCAATTTACTCAGGAGATCTTGCCTTTTTCTCCTTGCTATTTAGATCCATGTATGTCTCTCTAAGGATCCAGAGGTCCTTTTCTTTTAGAGTTTGTGAGATTATGACCAAAACATGTCCTCAGGGAGGGATGACAACTTTACGATCTTTTAAATGGCTACTGCTCTTGCCCACCAGAGTTAGAGAAAACGTTAGAGAGAAAATGAAAAGTGAGAAATATAGAGGGCGGGTGGAAAGGAGGAAATGAAATCAAGAGAAGAGGTGAATTTGGGGGAAGTGCTTCCAAGGTTTCAAGCTGGGGGTAAAGGGCTGTTCCTTGTTCTGAAGCTCCTTACTGTGTCAAAACACAGAAGAGAAAACAGAAATGGGGGTGGATCATTCTTTCACTCTGCTGGGGAGAGTGGGGGTCGGGGATCCTGTGTTTTCATTTTAGACCTAGGAAGGCTGCACAAAAGTCCAGCTGCTTATACAAACTCATTCAGTGCTATACTGCAGAAATATTGGCTTGCCCCTGGGCATTTCAGACTAGCCAGGTTGTGGATGTCTAACTATTTCAGAGATGTCTGGACAGTCGTAATGGAAACGAAGTCCCCTCACTAATTCGAACACCTTTAATAAACCTGGGATGGAGAGGTGTTTATTGCTAAAGAGCAGTGGCCTGCTGACTCTCCATCTCGTCGCTTTTCTTTCCAAAATGTCAATCATTTTCATGTTTGTTTCACATTAGCTACATCTTTAGTCCAAAAATAAAAATTAAAAACAGACCACATTCCAGAATAACTGCAGTTAGCCATCACTGAGAGCTCAGAAATTTATAATACTTAGTATTTCTGTTTTCATAGTGCTCTACACTTAAATGACTTTATTTTTTCTTAAGTTCCTGAGGATTTAAATGTACGTCTCCATTCTCCCCATCACAGAGGCCTGGAGAGTTGTATACCGCTGACTCTCTCCATTTGCTCATGCTCACTGTCCCACTAAGGCTGCTACAGAACAGTGGTCTTGATTCTGGCTTAGTGACCGTCGGCATCATCTGACGTGGCTCAGTAGCTCTCCTTTCCATACAGCATCTCATCATGCACTTCCTCATGTTCCCCTGTCGTTATTTCTTACCTCTCCCCCCCCAACACACACACACACACACACACACACACACAATCACTGGTTCCCGTCCTCCTCCCAAATATCCCCCTTCTACTTTCGTGTTTTTTCTTTTACTGAAGTCTAGATTCCACAAATGAGAGGAAATATGTGTCATATTTATCTTCCCGAGTCCATCTTATTCTAGTACTAGGATGACCTCCAATTCCTCCCATTTTCCTGCATATAATGTAATTTTGTTCCTCCTTCTGCCTGAATAAAGCTTCACTGTGAATATCTGCCACATTTTCTTTACCCACTCATCTATGGCTGGACATTAGACTGATTCCAGATCAGGTCAGTCCATAAAGTACAATGGCAAAGATGGGTGCTCGGATATCTTTCTAGTTCACTGACATAAATCTGTTTGGTATGTAGGCCTAGGAACGGCATAGCTGGACCATTCGTGGAGTTTTTAGTGACTACACCAGCTCCCACAGTGGTTGCATGCATTTGCCTTCTTCACCAGCAGTGTGCCAGGATTTCTCCACTCCCCCCACATGGTACCATTTGTTGTGTTTTTATGAATGATAGTCAAATCTTCCTGAGATAAGATTGAATTTCAATTTACTTTTAATTTTCATTTTCTTGGTAATTAAGAGTGTTAAACCTGTTGGGGTATTTTGTTTGGTTGGGTTTTTTGTTTCTTTTCTGTCTTGTATGTCTATTTACCATTTACACCTTTTCTTTTGAGAATTGTCAGATTGGAGACCAGATTTTTTTTTTTCTGGGAGAAGGCGTTTACTTTTTTGAGTTCCTTGCACATTCTGGATCATTAGTACCCTTCCAGGAGAGGAGCCGGCAGAGCCGATCAGAAGGCTCGCTGTCAAGCCTGATGACCCAAGTTTGATGCCAGGGACCCATGTGGTGGAAGGAGAGAAGCCACCCCCACAAGTTATCCTCTGAGCTACACACACCCCACATGAATAAGTGAATGAATGAATGAATGAATACATAAATATAATTCTTAAAGGAAGCATGATTGACAAAACCTGTCTCCCTTCCCTAACTCGCTTCTTCACTTAGGTTCAGAGCATCTCTTCCCACCGCACATCCCGTCCTTAGTTTTTGCAGCCTGCTTCTGAGTCCTCCCTCTACGTTCTGCTGAAGCTCTTTGGTGATTCCTTTTTTCTTCCTCACACCTTAACGTTAGAAAAGCCCAGGCTTCGTTTGTCTCTTCTCTTCTCACCTACACTACCCACTCCCACCACACCTGCAAGTTTTATCCTCTCCAGTAACCTGACTACTCATAGACTGATCTCTCCTAAAAGTTGACTTATGCTGGGATTAAAGGCATGTGCCACCACCGCTTGGCTGCAAACTTTGGGTTTCTTAAGAAAACATTTTAATGTGGATTTAACCTTAGACATTGGAAAAACACAGTATGCAACAAAAGTCATGTGCTGTTTCCTTGAGAGTTGCCTCCATTTAATCCTCTAAACAATTTCTTTTTTAAAGTGCTTCACATGTACAGCCTAAAGGTCACTTATGTGACCTCCATAAAACATATTATTAATAATGCTATTATAGCTCATTTATCGATGCTTTGCAGTTACTATGAAAGTAGAATCTGTACTAGCTTCTACTTTTATATTTTGGAATTTGCCACATAAAGTTTTCCTCAACATCTTTGACTCTGATTATGGAGTAGATAGGGGGAAAACAGCTGTTTTGTATGTTCTAACAAAGAAGTGATGAAAGTTGGGAGATGGTTTAATCCAGTTGCCTTTCACTTCTTAAGGATGAATATTTCCGCTGTTGAGGTGTGTTTGAATTTTAGCGTTTTGAGAGTATTAATTTACTGCCACATCAAATTTGAAGTATCCACCTTTACAACAAAATACACTAATGATAACTCTCACTGAACCAAAGCACATTTACAAAGGTAGCACTTTTAAAGACTTCTTTCCCTAAAAGAAGCAGAGATACAGCCACAGAAACTTTCAAAATGGATCCCTTTGGAAGTATTCATGTGCATATACTTTGCTTATTGAACCTGGAGATTACTGATTGAGCTAGGCTGCATGGATTGGGAGGTCCAGGAATCCTCTTGTGTCCACCCACCCAAAGCTGGGGTTACAGCATGTGCCACTACACCTGGAATTCATTGTGAGCACTGGGGATCCGAACATTGGTCCTCATGCTCCCACAGCAAGCCATTGACCAGATGTGCCAGCTCTTAGATAAATAAATGCATCACATCTGCATCCTAGAGGGGAACAATTATGACACCTACTTAGATGACAAAATCTTTATAGCCAGGAGAGGAAAGCCTCTTTATTAACTCAGCAGGCCCAGGTCTAACACCAAACACAGTGGTGGGAAACCAGGCCCTGTGCCCTAAGAGCAGGAACAAGACATGGATGTCCACTCTCATCTGAATGACGGAAGGTTTTCCCGGACAAGATATCCACAGAGGAACATCCCAGGCAGAGGAAAGAGCAAAGATGGGCAGAAAGTAGCTTGTTCTAATCAGGGAGCAGGGGGGCGGTTAGGATGCTTGGCATGCCAGGAGGAGATGAGAGTGTAGGGCGAGAAGGGTCCTGATTCCTCAGGAGCTTGGAGGTGAGGTGGGGGTTTGGCATCTTATGCTAGTGTTACCAGAAAGCTGGGGAGGGTGATGACCTCATTTGTGGTGGTGGTGTTATTTTGAGATATATTCTTTTTGTGGAGCCCAGGCTAGCCTGAAAGTCCTGCTCTTCCTGCCTTAGCTTCCCATATACAGGGATTACAGTCCTGAAGCACATCTTAAAACACATTCTGGTTGTTGTCAGGGCTCATTCAGTGTTGCCTTCCGTAATCTTGGAGCATTTACTCTTTACATTTGGATACAAAAGAAAAGATGTGCGCATTATCAGCTAAGATCAGCCAAAGGCCTTATCATATCTAAGTTTTATAATGAGTCTAATAAATTTGACAACCCAGAGAAGATGTGTGTAGCCACTACTACTGAATTGCCAAAGAAGGTAGGTAAACATTGACTAGAAGAACTCAAAGCCAACTTATAGTACAGCATTTGAAACACAGTCAAATTAATATTCTCAGGAAAATATGACAATATCTTCACACTTTAAAAAATAATATCATTGTACGAAACCACCAGAAGGCATCTATCTATGCCTTAGTTACAAAAAGAAAAAAAAAAAGTTGCTGGGTGGCACACATCTTTCATCTCAGCACTCAGAAGGGAGAGGCAGGCATATCTCTATGAAATCAAGGCCAGTCTGTTCTACATAGGGAGTTCCAGGCCAACCAGGGGTGTAGAGAGAAAGATCTTGTCTCAAAATAAAAGTTATTAAAGGATTGGAGAGGGTGTTAGTGGTAGAGCCCTTGCCTAGTGTGTGTGAAGCCATGAGTGTGATCCCCAGCAACACCACACACACACACACACACACACACACACACACACACACACACACACACCATTGAAAGTCTTCCTGAAATTGTTTGTTGTTCTTAGTGAAAAAGAAAACTGAAAAAAAAATCACTTCAAAAGTAAATGCTAAGAAATGGGATGTTTTTCTAACAAACCTGTATGTTTATCTTTCTGGTCACAAGACCATGTACACATCTTCATACTTCCCCAGCCCCAAAGAATGTTGAATGTGAAACTCGGTCCCAGAAAACAGGCTCTTAGTGTCAGCATTCCAGAATTGCCTTATCTGCATCAGCAACTCGCTGGACCAAGGATGTTGCTCTGATTTTAGCCTCTGATTTCAGGGGCATGTTTTAGCCACATGAACGTTTTATAGTAGGTCATAATTGTCAATAAACCAAAGTGTCATCTTTGTTAGGTAATGTCAACACTAAAGAGCATAAGGGAATTAAAAATAGACAGATTATAAACCTACAAGGATTTTTTTAAAAATAATAACTGAGCAAAATGAAGAACACTGGCTTGAAGGATGTGTTAGCCCCTACTCTCATGATGTCAATGAGCAGACAGTGTTCATTTTATCCTCAGTCAATAGTGTTTATACACCCTGGTAACCTTGCTTCTTCGTTTTCTAGTTTATTATTTTACTTGTCATGTTAAATATTCTTGTCTGGCTGTAAAAGAAAAGGAACTTCTGGTATAAATCTGCACATGGAAAAAAGCTAAATGTACAGACCAGTTTATTTAGTAAACAACATGTTCAACCATATGGACACTTACGTTCAAAGAGAAATTATTCATTAGGTGATAAAACTTGACTTATAAATAGAGGGTTTCCATGTCAATAATGAAGAGCATATGATGTCTGCTGTTTTCTTAGAAGGTAAACAGAAATAGATAAATTTTGTTTCTTTGCCATGGTGATTTATTCCTATTAAACCTTCATCCGCAGTCAAGGGTTGGTCACGGGGCTTCTAATCATATAAAAGTGAGCGGGAGCCTCCCAGCAAGAAATCCCTTTAATCTTCTGCCCTGCGGGGCCAGGGCCTGCTATCAAAGTGCTGAACAAATCTACGACCACGTGGAAGTAATTACACTACAAACACCTCTTTCCTTAGAGCATTTGTTCCTAGGAATGTGCTGCTGGCATAAGAGCTAGAAACGCATTCGTCCTGAGCTGTGGGTCACAGTCACACTTTAGTGTTCTGGCCTCCGGTGTGACTCAAGAGTAAATTTCAAAAGAATATTTGCTTGTTTGTTTGTTTAATTATTAGGTCTGTTATCATTATAACTATAGTTAGATATGAAATATTTCTGATATACCGTATCATATAACATAACTTATTCAGCATATGTGATGGTTAATATTGTCAACTTGTTTGGAATGGGACAGGCCTGGGAAACTAGGAGAGGTTGACTCTGGGTATGGCTGTGAGAGTGTTTTGTAGCAAGGAAAAGCCGTCCTTAATGTGGTAAGCTGAGTTTCCAGCTGGAAAAAAGGGGGTGAAAGGGAGAACAATCTAATACAGCCCCCCCTCAGCTTTCTGGTTACCACAGGTGAGGAGTTGTCTCTGACAAACACTTCTGACATAACCCTCCACCTCGCTGCACCCCAGAAACACAGAGCATGCCTTGGGGTGTCAAGCTTTCCTCCTGGGAAATTGCTTCTAGAAGATATTTGTTAGCAATGAAAAATTTATTAACATAGTGTGTTTATTATTTTGTATTTTTGCTATTGTTTATTATTACATTCCTTGTTTTCTCTCCTTACTTCCACAAGAAATCCCTCAGTTGAAGGCAATGAATATCTAAGTTTAAAAAACACTGTCTGGAGACTGGAGAGATGGCCCAGTGGTTACGAGAACTTGACTGCTCTTCCAGTGGTCCTGAGTTCAATTCCCAGCAACCACATGATGGCTCACAACCATCTGTAATGGGGCAGATTCTGGTGTTCATGAAGACAGGACACTCATATACATAAAAGACATGAATAACTAAATCTTTTTTAAAACAGCAAAAAACCCGAATGTCATTATATTATCAAATATTTAATATACAAAATCTCAGTTTTAATAATTACTTTCAAACTACACAGGTTTTGTTTGTTTGTTTTGGCTTTTTGAGACGGGGTTTCTCTGTGTAGCTTTGGAGCCTGTCCTGGAACTCACTCTGTAGACCAGGCTGGCCTCAAACTCACAGAGATCTGCCTGCTTCTGCCTCCCAAGTGGAAACTATACAGTCTTACAGTAATGAAGCCCTTACAGCCTCTAAATCATCGGTTCTCAACCCGTGGGTCGCGACCCCTTCACAGGGATCTCCTAAGACCATTGGGAAACACAGATATTTATGTTATAATTCCGAATAGTACCAAAGTTACATTTATGAGATAGCAATGAAAATAGTTTATGGTTGGGGGTCACCACATGAGAAACTGTGTCAAAGGGTCAAAGGGTTGAAGCATTAGGAAGGTTGAAAACCACTGCTTCAAATGAATGAGCAGCCAAGGTAGAACACATAGAAGTAAAATGCAGAAAATTAAACCCACTTAAACATCCCATCTAATTTTTTTCACTAATTTAATTTTTTCACTAATCTCATCTAAATTTTTTCGCTAATCCCATGTATTATTTTTTCACTTTTAGCACTGGCTAGAGAATTCAGAAATCCGAATTATGAAAAAAAAGCCAAAACCCAAAGGTCTGTGAGAGGCTTATGAACTTCATAATATCTTTCTATCTTGTAAGCCTTTTGCATTTGTTTTTTTGCAGCTGGACTCTAGGTGGGGGTCAGGTTTCCAGTGGTTACGGTAGTTCACACCAAACGTATGGAGCCACATCTGACTCTTTAGTACTGAGTCACCCGCTACTTGTTGATGACAAAATCTTCTTACACTCTGCAAAAATCAGAATAGTTTCTATGAACTATACTCCTTTGAACATTCTATAGAATGTTTTGTCGCATCTTTTCAATCTTTCACACTTTGACCGATCTGATTTTTCTTCTTCTTTAAGTAAAATAATGTCTTTGCCAAGTCAAAGCATTTACAGAAGGTACCTAAATTTACACTGTATTTCTATGTATTGTATAATGAATAAAGACATAAATTGGGGTGGTAGTATCGATTGCTTAGATATTATTTTAGGATACATACATTTAAATTTCATAATTATAACTAAAACAGTAGATAAAAATGTATTGCAATTTTACATTCACCAAGTTTGTGCACAGTCAATTTAATTCACATATTTCTATATTCTACAGGCAAAATACAGTGACATATTGATAATTAACACTGACAAATCAAGTGAAAGATAACAGCAACCAAATTCCTCTTCTTCATGTACTTGGTTCTTCCTAAGTCCACCTTTTCTTCATTTTCTTCATTTTCTTTCCTTGGTGGGTCACTGGCAGCCTAAGTGGGCTCATCTTGTAGGAGCCAGCCACAATAAGTTAAATAGAACAGGACCACCCAAAGGAAGTTCTTTACTTCCAACCACTATCACCTGCCAGTGTAGGACTCAGCCATCGATAAGTTTAATAGAGGCCTGAGTGTCAGTAGTTTACCCTAAAGCAATACCTGGTTGCAGAAGAACCACAAACTAAGATTACCCAAGCACCACCCAAGAACAGACCATCCAAAGGAAATGCCTAATGTTCCAAGATAGGATCACTGCCAGAACACTCACCAGGACACCCCTAAACAAATGTCAGCCCCTCACCTCCACCTTTACTACTATAAAAACCCAACTCTAACTAAGCTCAGGGCTCTCCATTTATTCCAATACGTTAGACATGCTTAGAGACCGAGTTTGCGAACTTGCATAAAATAAAGGCTTTTTGCTTTAACATACAGGACTCTGTCTCCTTGCTGGTTTTGGGGGGGGGGACTTCGTGGATGGGGGCATAACAATCTCAGAGAAAAGAGGGCATTAAAAGGCATTTATACATATGGTGGAGTGGGTACCTTGACCTGCTGGACTTAAAATTACAAAGTTTGACATTAGTATCCCACCATCATCCTCCTACCTGTGTGTAAATCGTGTACACTGGTGGTACTTCTCATTATTCTGTTTATCGGAGTGTTGATTTTTAAAATGTCCTATTTTCTAAATATGTTCCTCTCTCATCTCTAATCATCAAAGAGTCCTTCCTTCTGTAAACTTCATTCTTAGCAGACAGCATTAGAAGGAAATTATGAAATCAGTTACACTTATAACTAAGTTGACCACAATAAAATTAGCTTGTAAACCTTACAATTAATTCATAGAATAAATATTCATCAGACATTTCAGTGACTATATGGGTAAGGGACATGCTTAAAACCCTGTCTCGACTTGAGAGGGAGCACACAGTTCCGTAGGAGCAAATGCGGTTATTAACTTTTCCAAGGAAAGGAGCAGCGACAATTTTATCCCTAGACCGCATTATTAATTTCCACATTATGTTTGCAATCGCCGAGGGGCCGCGATGGGCCTCAGTGGCTGGTGATGAGCCAAAGGGTTTCGTTTTATGCAGCACGCCAGCTGGCGTACTTCAAGTCAACAAAAGGAGTAGACGCCTCTGTCTTCTCACCAGCAGCCCTCTCTATGGGCATGGCGGCCGTTCGTCTCCCATACTCGGTTTTATTTGTCAAAAGTAAACTCTGGAGTAAAGACTTCGCAGAAAACATTTCTGTTTTAATCTCCTCCCAATCCACCCTTTTTAAGATGAATTCTCACCTACGCCACATTGCTCGCCTACCTTTCTGTTTGTATCCTATTTCGTGAGCTCCTTCCTGGCTGGACTGGTTATCTGCCCTGCTACCTGTCATCACAACCTGAATGTTACCTTATTTTCCTTTTATCCGTACAGATATTTAGGGCAGTTATGGGGAAACTGTAGCTGGTTGTCATGATAAGCTTGAATGCTAAAGTAAAAGTTCTATTTACTTTCATAACTCCTTCCTGTAAGTAAAATTTTGATTGTTTTTTTTTAAAAAACTGAGGATCGAAACAGCAATTAACAATTTTCTATTTTTTAAAAATATTAACTTGAGAAAATGAAAACCGAAGTGCACTTTTATAAGTCTTGGCAACAAATTCAAAATCTGTTGAGTTATACAAAATCCACGCCCGAGGCAGTAGTCCTTCGCCAGGCCCTCGTGCAGCGTGAAAACCGCAACGATGTGTGGATTCCTGGTCTGGGAAACCCTGGCGTGACGTGAGGTGCGGGTGTTCGCGGGGTGCGCTCTGCGGCTGCGCACGAGCCTACGGAGCCTCAGGAGTGGGGTGCCCGGATGAAGACCGAAGAGACGCGCCGTTGCCATGGCAGCCGGGTGCTGGTTGCATCAGGAGCCAGCCCGGGGGTGTCACCCTTGCCTCACCAGAGCTTAGAAAAGGAGAGGTAAGCTCCCAGGGCTATCTCTGTGCCCCCAGCCGCTGCATCTTCTACAGGCAGGAGGGCACTTGGAGGGAGAGGAGGGAAGGAGGACGCAGATTCTGGTGGGAGGACTAGGAAGAGGATAAACGTCTGGGTTAGCGGGGAGGTGAGGTAGGTGAAGCTCTCCAGATGAGCTGTCTTTCCAGGATAAGCCCCAGGATCTCCCCAGCCTGGCACAGCATCGCTGCAGCCATGCGCAAGGGGAACCCCTCAGAGAGTGACTTAGACGCCAGCTCTGCATTTTTATCACATTATACCCCTTCTCAAAGTTCTTAAATGTGAAAGGTGGCTTGCATGGAAAAAAAATATATCACTCCTGAATGTTAGCTTCTACACACGGAATGCTATCCATTTAGTTGGTGCCAATTTAGAATGCTCAATACGAATTCAAATCATTGCCTAATTTTATTAAATATTAGTGTCAGAACTTGTAGCAGATTGCAATTTAAAAAAAAATATTTCATACTACCGCAGTCTTAATCAGAATGCATCAGGTAGGATGGACCTGATGGTTTCATAATATTGTGAGGTTTTGCTTAACTGCTTTTAAAAATAATTTTTGCTAAATGCTTATTTTATGTGAAAAAGCTTTCTCGTTACTGTTTTCTGGATTCCTGGTGATTCAACAAGGATTGCTTAAAAGGTTATATAGGACAAGACTGAGCCTGAAGTATCAGATTAATGCCTTTTTCAATATTTTTAATCTGGGAATAAAGTTGTCAGCATGACATGCATATATATATACACACTGAGGTCTTTAGACACCTACCCACTCGTGGATTTTCACAGACTTAAGAGCAAAGAATTCATTTTTACTGTAGTTCACTACTGAGGGTGGATCTGGCCTGTATTACTTTTGTAGATTTTTATTGATGCTAAACTTTAAATGTGCGAAATTCACAGTAATAAAGTAGGAAATGCTAAGTCATACAATGATACGGAAGGTATCATTGTATTCCAGTGTGTACCGTGTGTGTCATATGGACCGTGTCCTGGTGATGGTGATTAAAGAACCGGAGGTGGGAAATCCCGTGACTCATTTGAAAGGCATAAGGGACTTGGCAACAAGACCTCCTGCTTATGTTGTTTGTTGACACAAGAGCCGGTCGCAGTGTTTCTTTTGGAGTTAGAGAAATTCAACTACACTTCAGATTTGATGCAACTTCATCTAATTCTCATTCACGTTCCCTATGCCTTTTTCTTTTAACTTACATTTGTATGACTTTAATAGCTCCTAATATGTCTGATATATTTTTATTTGTTATATTGATTCTGGTTTTGAATTTAGCATTTTAGATTTCATATAGGTAATATTTTTTCTAAGTCATGATGCATAAAAGTCTTTGTTTAATAGCTCAGAGGTAGATTGTTAAGTAATTTAACCTGTCTTGACGGTGGATGTCGGCTTATCCAAGTCACCTCAAAATATTATTGCCCTCAACTTCCCACTGAGAAGTTATTGAAGCCTTATCTTTGAGTTTGTCAAGAAAGCCTGTTTTATATTTTAGCTTAAAGGAATGTGAAAATTAAATATATGGAAAGAGTACAATTAATATTTTAGAAATGATTATTATCCAGTTAGCTGACTCCTTTATCAAATAGCTAAGAACTAAACCTCAACACAAAGCCCAAACTGCATCATTCGCTCCTGCAGTTTTGCTGATTGGCAGGGGATGGGGAAAATCCCTTCCTAAGCCTCCACCTTCTTATCTACCGCAGAAATCTCATAGATTGGGGGTGGGAGAACTGGAGGAGGTGAAAGCATTGTTAGAAATGTCTGCCGTGGAAATGCGTTGCCATTGAGGGGTGTGTACAAACACATTTACCCCGAACACTTCCTGTTACACGTTTCTATGTGGTAGTTAGCTTACCTGCGACACTGATCTCTGTCCCCATGCCACCTCTCAACTGGCTAAACACGCACCTTTATCTTTGAATCTTACAGCATTGTTCATTGACAAGTGGAGAAATGGATGAAAGTAAATCGATAGATTCAAAAGAAAGTGGGGAATATGAGGATGACTTTGAGAAGGACCTGGAGTGGTTGATCAATGATAAAGAAAAAAGTAATGGCGGCATAATAGAGGTATGTGTAAACCGCCAATAGTGCTCGTGACAGTCACATTTGGCAAGTGCTTCGCCACCTGGAAGGTTTTCCATTAATGGTATGGCAGTTAAACCTCGCAATGTTTTCTTGATGTGTATTGACTAAATACCATTATCCCCGTCTTGGAGATAAGAAGTGGAGACATCAGAGGATTTAAATTCTGCGCCTTAAAGCTTGGGTGCATGAGAATTAAAATGCATTTAGCAAAGCTCAAGTGATAATGAAATTTTAATCTAAATAAATAATTAACATGATTTTATACATCAAAGGTGAAAGCCTGAAAAAATCATGTGTTTATACTTTTAATATGAATAAATCCTTTAAAAATATAATCTTCCAGCTAATAACTGAAACTTTAAGACAGAATTAGTGCTTGGGAGTAATGAAGATAGAGGAAAAAATAAAGGATTGATCTGAGACACACACACACACATTTGTAGAAGTATAATACCCAGGATGCTGTGCTATTGTTCCGATATATGGAAGGGAAAGTCAGGAAACGTGAACCTTCCCTAGCTGTTCCTTTTGCTAGTGTGCTCTTGCGTGCGCACGTGCACACACACTCAGCACATATATATTTATATATAATTAGTGTCAATAAATGATGATGTAACAAAGAATATGACTGGATATCAAATGATGTGACTTTAGAAGGACAACAATAAGAATAGTTATTCAGATTTGAGGGAATTAATGGGGAGAGTCTGAGGAAATGAAGGCAGTGGGTTTTATAGATTTAACGCCATCTTGACTTGTTACGTGGTAAAGTCGTAAATGAAGCAGAATATTTGGGGGAAAGGCAAAAGTGAAGCTTCTCTGAGGCCAGTTTCATGCATCATATTAGAAGTGTCCAGAAGGAGTGGAGGCAGAGCTCTCCTGAGAGGCGAGGTGGAAGTAATGTCTTGCAGCTGGAGCAGCTCCAGATGTGGCGCAGAGGGTTGAAGAGTTAGAGCGTGATAATGAGGACTCATTGTTTTCCCAGTATTTCTCTGAGGTGCTCAAAAGTATGGCTTATAATGAGTAAAGTGTAAGCCAGAAGCACTTAAATTTCCCTGTGTATAAAGTAAACTGCATGGACAGAAAAAAAAATCCATTTCAATTGTCCCCCAAATAAATGACCAGAATCTCAATTGTACTGGTAAGTAGAGTCTCATGTCTCTTTTAAAGATGACTTGCAAGAAGGAAGACGATCTTGACCAGGAATTAAAAGAGGATGAACCAGAAACAGAACACAGCCAACAGCTCTCTGATCCAGATAAACCCTTAAAGGACGAGGCCTCCCTCAGAAGAAATGACTTCATTTCCGTCCCAAGCATTCAGCCCTTGGATCCCATATCAGACTCAGACAGTGAGAACTCCTTCCAGGACTTCAAACAGGAAAATCAGAGAGAGCTGGAGGAAGAAGAGGACGAGGAAGTAAGGAGATATATTATGGAGAAAATTATAGAGGCGAACAAGATCCTACAGAATCAAGAGCCTGTGAATGATAAAAGGCAGCGAAAACTGAAGTTCAAGGACAAGTTAGTTGATTTAGAAGTCCCACCATTAGAAGACAGCGACACTTGCCAAACTTTCTCAGAAAACGAAAACAATATGTCTGGAAAACTGTCTCAGCTATGCATTTCTGGTGAACTAGGACAAGAGAAGGTGGTCCTGTCAGTTCCTGACAGGAGCTGTGAAGACAACGATAGGAAGATACTGGTAGAGAGAGATGGGAAGTTTGAACTTATGAATTTACAAGACATCGAGAGTCAGGGCTTTCTGCCTCCCATTAATAGTGCTAACAGTACAGACAATGAAACCCCCCAGTTGCCGCTCAGGTCTCCCACCCCGTCTGCTGGTGGTGTCAAGAAAGAAGAGCCTGCAGCAAAGGTTCACACTGTGGCTGTCTCCCCAACAGAGGAGCCACTGGCTCAAGTCCCTCAGCCACCACCCAACCCCAAGATTCGTCCAAGCTCTGCTGTCAACCCAGATCTAAATAAAAGAAGCAGGAGATGTAATCACAGGATACAGTCTGCCAATGTCTCTCCAGTGACCTCAACGTATTGTCTGTCGCCACGGCAGAAAGAACTCCAAAAGCAGCTAGAACGGAAGAGAGAAAAGCTAAAGAGGGAGGTAAGGAGGAAGGCCAGTAGGCATTTGTGTTGAAGGAGGAGTCTATTTTTTATATTTTATCAGTGACACAAGGCTGGGATTTACTTATTTAATTTACTGTTGTTAAATTGCTGGCGTAAGGGTTGAAAGTGTGTGTGTGTAACATTTTCACTACCTTGACCCTTTCTCGTAAACAACCACAAAAGATGGTAGAACATCTACATTAGAGCCAGACAAGATTTCAGAAATGACACTGTCATTTTAAGGGTTATAGGATATAGGCGAGAATCAAATCTTACATGGCAAAAGGAAGGCACCAAGTAGAGGCAACAGGCTAACTTGCATTATCGTTATTTTATCTGTGTGCACTTCATATAATTTTATCTGTGTGCACTTCATATAATTTTATCTGTGTGCACTTCCTATATCCCCTGTGTCTACAATTCCTTGATTTCAGGGATTTTAGTTTTAGATTGAGAGTGGAGCTTGGCTGAGGACGGAGCTCGGTGGTGGAGCAGTGTCTAGCATGTCCACTCCTGGGGAAGGGAGAGTAGAGCCCGCTATCCCTAATGAAATGCTTCCCAATGCCGCCTGAAATCTCACATGACGAGAATAGCAAGGAAGAAGTCCAATGCCACAGCCACACTGACACTGTACGATCACAGAGATTCCGGCTCATATCTAACTTGTAGCTTGGTGCTGTTCCTACTGTATACTCTGTTCTCATCCTCTCCGCGACTACCTTACAGATCTACAGAATGGATGTAAGTAGCTTCCTTCAGGTTTCCATAGCTTCTTTTTATGACAGTTAGATGAGTAATTCAGATACAATTTCATTTTTCCTTAATAGTTAACCAAGTTTCTAAGTGAGCTTCTGATAGCAGCAAAAGTACTAGTTCCTAAAACATTTTAATAAAATATTTTAATAAAAAATTTCAAACACCTATAAAACAATATAACTCTTGTATCCTTATCAGAAGACTCAAATTTTGGCATATTTTCTCTGTTTCCTGTTTTTTTTAAGCTCAGTTATTGCTTTAATTTTAGTATTTTGCTGCTCTGAGGATAGAACCAAGGTTGCTAGGAGCATTCCATCAACTAGCTACATTCCCAACATTGGTTAA